>NW_023997500.1:0-21173 GCF_015586225.1 Lucilia sericata
ACAGTTTTCATGCTAGGGCATAGTTTATGCATCATTTTAAAGCATTACAGTTGCACTTTATTTTGGTGTATAATTTGTGGCATAATGAATTTTTACAAAAGTTGGATAGATCGGTATATTTATTGGTACAGGTTTAAAAATGCGGTAATTCAAGGCTCCGAATATGGGTTGCAAATAACTTTTTATAGTTTCATGTTATAACAGTCGTGTTATATATCTTTTTATTGCATTATTAGTTGCACATTGGTTTGGTATATAAGTTTATTGCATAACATTATTTTTAGAAATGGCCAATTGGATAGATCGGTAGAATTATTTTCACAGCTTTAAAAAGGCGGTAATTGAGGTTCCGATATGGTTGCAAATAACATTGACAGTTTCATATGCTATGACAGTCTATTATGCTTCATTTTAAAGCATTATGATTGCACTTTAATATGGTATATAATTTGTCGCATAATGTGTGTTTTTACTAATTGGTGAATTTGATAGATCGGGTAGAATTATTGTTCTATGTTTAATAAACGCGGTAATCTGAGGTTCCGATATGGCTGCAATTAACTTTGGCAGTTTTCGTGCTAGGACAGTCGTTTATGCACCATTTTAAAGCATTAAAATTGCCATTTGCTTTGGTATATAATTTATTGCATAATGTATTTTTGGAAAACGGCCAATTGGATAAATCGGTAGAATTATTTTCCCAGGTTTAAAAACGCGGTAATTTGAGGTTCCGATATGGTTGTGAATAACTTTGACAGTTTTCATGCTATGACAGTCATTTATGCATCATTTTAAAGCATTACAGTTGCACTTTGTTTTTGTGTATAATTTGTGGCATAATGAATTTTTACAAAAATTGGATAGATCGGTATATTTATTGGTACAGGTTTAAAAATGCGGTAATTTAAGGCCCCGATATGGTTGCAAATAACTTTTATAGTTTTCATGTTATAACAGTCGTTTATACATCTTTTTATTGCATTTTAGTTGCCATTTGTTTTGGTATACAATCTATTGCATAATGTATTTTTAGAAGATGGCCAATTGGATAGATCGATAGAATTATTTTCCCAGGTTTAAAAAGGCGGTAATTTGAGGTTCCGATATGGTTGTGAATTACTTTGACAGTTTTCATGCTATGACAGTCATTTATGCATCAGTTTAGAGCATTATGATTGCACTTTAATTTGGTATATCATTTGTGGCATAATGTGTTCGTCTAAAAAATGGTCAATTTGATGGATCGGTAGAATTATTGTTCTATGTTTAAAAACGCGGTAATTTGAGGTTCCGATATGGTTGCAAATAACTTTGACAGTTTTCATGCTAGGGCATTAGTTTACGCATCATTTTAAAGCATTACAGTTGCACTTTATTTTGGTGTATAATTTGTGGCATAATGAATTTTACAAAAATTGGATAGATCGGTATATTTATTGGTACAGGTTCAAAAATGCGGTAATTTAAGGCTCCGATATGGTTGCAAATACCTTTTATAGTTTTCATGTTATAACAGTCGTTTATATATCTTTTTATTGCATTATAGTTGCCATTTGCTTTGGTATATAACTTATTCCATAATGTATTTTTGGAAAATGGCCAATTGGATAGATCGGTAGAATTATTTTCACAGCTTTAAAAACGCGGTAGTTTGAGGTTCCGATATGGCTGCAAATAACATTGACAGTTTTCACGCTATGACAGTCATTTATGCATCATTTTAAAGCATTATGATTGCACTTTAATATGGTATATCATTTGTAGCATAATGTGTATTTTTACAAATTGGTCAATTTGATAGATCGGTAGAATTATTGTTCTATGTTTAATAAAAGCAGTAATCTGAGGTTCCGATATGGTTGCAATTAACTTTGGCAGTTTTCGTGCTAGGACAGTCGTTTATGCACCATTTTAAAGCATTAAAATTGCCATTTGTTTTGGTATATAATTTATTGCATAATGTATTTTTAGAAAATGGCCAATTGGATAGATCGGTAGAATTATTTTCCCAGGTTTAAAAAGGCGGTAATTTGAGGTTCCGATATGGTTGTGAATAACTTTGACAGTTTTCATGCTATGACAGTCATTTATGCATCATTTTAAAGCATTATGATTGCACTTTAATTTGGTATATCATTTGTGGCACAATGTGTTCGTCTAAAAAATGGTCAATTTGAAGGATCGGTAGAATTATTGTTCTATGTTTAAAAACGCGGTAATTTGAGGTTCCGATATGGTTGCAAATAACTTTGACAGTTTTCATGCTAGGGCAATAGTTTATGCATCATTTTAAAGCATTACAGTTGCACTTTATTTTGGTGTATAATTTGTGGCATAATGAATTTTTACAAAAGTTGGATAGATCGGTATATTTATTGGTACAGGTTAAAAATGCGGTAATTCAAGGCTCCGATATGGTTGCAAATAACTTTTATAGTTTTCATGTTATAACAGTCGTTTATATATCTTTTTATTGCATTATAGTTGCCATTTGTTTGGTATATAATTTATTGCATAATATATTTTTAGAAAATGGCCAATTGGATAGATCGGTAGAATTATTTTCACAGCTTTAAAAAGGCGGTAATTTGAGGTTCCGATATGGTTGCAAATAACATTGACAGTTTTCATGCTATGACAGTCATTTATGCATCATTTTAAAGCATTATGATTGCACTTTAATATGGTATATAATTTGTAGCATAATGTGTGTTTTTACTAATTGGTGAATTTGATAGATCGGTAGAATTATTGTTCTATGTTTAATAAACGCGGTAATCTGAGGTTCCGATATGGCTGCAATTAACTTTGGCAGTTTTCGTGCTAGGACAGTCGTTTATGCACCATTTTAAAGCATTAAAATTGCCATTTGCTTTGGTATATAATTTATTGCATAATGTATTTTTGGAAAACGGCCAATTGGATAAATCGGTAGAATTATTTTCCCAGGTTTAAAAACGCGGTAATTTGAGGTTCCGATATGGTTGTGAATAACTTTGACAGTTTTCATGCTATGACAGTCATTTATGCATCATTTTAAAGCATTACAGTTGCACTTGTTTTGTGTATAATTTGTGGCATAATGAATTTTTAACAAAAGTTGGATAGATCGGTATATTTTTAAAGCATTACATTGCACTTTATTTTGGGTATAATTTGTGGCATAATGAAATTTACAAAAATTGGATAGATCGGTATATTTATTGGTACAGGTTCAAAATGCGGTAATTTAAGGCTCCGATATGGTTGCAAATAACTTTTATAGTTTTCATGTTAAAAGTCGTTTATATATCTTTTTATTGCATTATAGTTGCCATTTGCTTTCGATATAACTTATTCCATAATGTATTTTTGGAAAATGGCCAATTGGATAGATCGGTAGAATTATTTTCACAGCTTAAAACGCGGGTAGTTTGAGGTTCCGATATGGCTGCAAATAACATTGACAGTTTTCACGCTATGACAGTATTATGCTCATTTTAAGCATTATGATTGCACTTTAATATGGTATATCATTTGTAGCATAATGTGTATTTTACAAATTGGTCAATTTGATAGATCGGTAGAATTATTGTTCTATGTTTAATAAAAGCAGTAATCTGAGGTTCCGATATGGTTGCAATTAACTTTGGCAGTTTTCGTGCTAGGACAGTCGTTTATGCACCATTTTAAAGCATTAAAATTGCCATTTGTTTGGTATATAATTATTGCATATGTATTTTTAGAAAATGGCCAATTGGATAGATCGATAGAATTAGTTTCCCAGGTTTAAAAACGGCGGTTAATTTGAGGTTCCGATTGGTTGTGAATACTTTGACAGTTTTCATGCTATGACAGTCATTTATGCATCGTTTAGAGCATATTATTGCACTTTACTTTGGTATATCATTTGTGTCATAATGTGTTCGTGCCTACAATCGAGGTCAATTTATGGATCGGTAGAAATTGTTTTTCTATGTTTAAGCATTAAAATTGCCATTTGCTTTGGTATATAATTTATTGCATAATGTATTTTTGGAAAACGGCCAATTGGAAATCGGTAGTTATTTTCCCAGGTTTAAAAACGCGGTAATTGAGGTTCCGATATGGTTGTGAATACTTTGACAGTTTTCATGCTATGACAGTCATTTATGCATCATTTTAAAGCATTACAGTTGCACTTTGTTTTTGGTATAATTTGTGGCAAATGAATTTTACAAAAATTGGATAGATCGGTATATTTATTGTACAGGTTTAAAATGCGGTAATTTAAGGCCCGATATGGTTGCAAATAACTTTTATAGTTTTCATGTTATAACAGTCGTTTATACATCTTTTATTGGCATTTTGTGCCATTTGTTTTGGTATACAATCTATTGCATAATGTATTTTTAGAAGATGGCCAATTGGATAGATCGATAGAATTATTTTCCCAGGTTTAAAAAGGCGGTAATTTGAGGTTCCGATATGGTTGTGAAATTACTATGACAGTCTTTTCATGTTATCCAGTCTTTAAAAACGCGGTTTGAGTTCCGATATGGTGGCATATTGCATTACAGTATTTGTGCTATGATCGTAGAATTTTGTTTTGGTATATAATTTATTGCATAATATATTTTTGGAAAAGCATTGGATAGATCGGTAGAATTATTTTCACAGCTTTAAAAACGCAGGTAGTTTGAGGTTCCGATATGGCTGCAAATAAACATTGACAGTTTTCACGCTTACTGACAGTCATTTATGCCATTCATTTTAAAGCATTATCTGATTGCCACTTTAAGGTTTATTTGGTATATTCATTTGTAGCATAATGTGTTATTTTACAAATTGGTCAATTTGATAGATCGGTTAGTAATTATTGTTCTATGTTAATAACGCGAGTAATTGAGGTTCCGATATGGTTGCAATTAACTTGGCAGTTTTTCGTGCTAGGACAGTCGTTTATGCACCATTTTAAAGCATTAAAATTGCCATTTGTTTTGGTATATAATTTATTGCATAATGTATTTTTAGAAAATGGCCAATTGGATAGATCGGTAGAATTATTTTCCCAGGTTTAAAAAGGCGGTAATTTGAGGTTCCGATATGGTTGTGAATAACTTTGACAGTTTTCATGCTATGACAGTCATTTATGCATCATTTTAAAGCATTATGATTGCACTTTAATTTGGTATATCATTTGTGGCACAATGTGTTCGTCTAAAAAATGGTCAATTTGAAGGATCGGTAGAATTATTGTTCTATGTTTAAAAACGCGGTAATTTGAGGTTCCGATATGGTTGCAAATAACTTTGACAGTTCTCATGCTAGGGCAATAGTTTATGCATCATTTTAAAGCATTACAGTTGCACTTTATTTTGGTGTATAATTTGTGGCATAATGAATTTTTACAAAAATTGGATAGATCGGTATATTTATTGGTACAGGTTTAAAAATGCGGTAATTCAAGGCTCCGATATGGTTGCAAATAACTTTTATAGTTTTCATGTTATAACAGTCGTTTATATATCTTTTTATTGCATTATAGCTTGCCATTTGTTTTGGTATATAATTTATTGCATAATATATTTTTAGAAAATGGCCAATTGGATAGATCGGTAGAATTATTTTCACAGCTTTAAAAAGGCGGTAATTTGAGGTTCCGATATGGTTGCAAATAACATTGACAGTTTTCATGCTATGACAGTCATTTATGCATCATTTTAAAGCATTATGATTGCACTTTAATATGGTATATAATTTGTAGCATAGTGTGTGTTTTTACAAATTGGTCAATTTGATAGATCGGTAGAATTATTGTTCTATGTTTAATAAAAGCAGTAATCTGAGGTTCCGATATGGTTGCAATTAACTTTGGCAGTTTTCGTGCTAGGACAGTCGTTTATGCACCATTTTAAAGCATTAAAATTGCCATTTGTTTTGGTATATAATTTATTGCATAATGTATTTTAAGGAAATGGCCAATTGGATAGATCGGTAGAATTATTTTCCCAGGTTTAAAAAGGCGGTAATTTGAGGTTCCGATATGGTTGTGAATAACTTTGACAGTTTTCATGCTATGACAGTCATTTATGCATCAGTTTAGAGCATTATGATTGCACTTTAATTTGGTATATCATTTGTGGCATAATGTGTTCGTCTAAAAAATGGTCAATTTGATGGATCGGTAGAATTATTGTTCTATGTTTAAAAACGCGGTAATTTGAGGTTCCGATATGGTTGCAAATAACTTTGACAGTTTTCATGCTAGGGCAATAGTTTATGCATCATTTTAAAGCATTACAGTTGCACTTTATTTTGGTGTATAATTTGTGGCATAATGAATTTTTACAAAAGTTGGATAGATCGGTATATTTATTGGTACAGGTTTAAAAATGCGGTAATTCAACGCTCCGATATGGTTGCAAATAACTTTTATAGTTTTCATGTTATAACAGTCGTTTATATATCTTTTTATTGCATTATAGTTGCCATTTGTTTTGTTATATAATTTATTGCATAATATATTTTTAGAAAATTGCCAATTGGATAGATCGGTAGAATTATTTTCACAGCTTTAAAAAGGCGGTAATTTGAGGTTCCGATATGGTTGCAAATAACATTGACAGTTTTCATGCTATGACAGTCATTTATGCATCATTTTAAAGCATTATAATTTCACTCTAATATGGTATATCATTTGTAGCATAATGTGTGTTTTTACAAATTGGTCAATTTGATAGATCGGTAGAATTATTGTTCTATGTTTAATAAAAGCAGTAATCTGAGGTTCCGATATGGTTGCAATTAACTTTGGCAGTTTTCGTGCTAGGACAGTTGTTTATGCACCATTTTAAAGCATTAAAATTGCCATTTGTTTTGGTATATAATTTATTGCATAATGTATTTTTAGAAAACGACCATTTGGATAAATCGGTAGAATTATTTTCCCAGGTTCAAAAATGCGGTAATTTAAGGCTCCGATATGGTTGCAAATAACTTTTATAGTTTTCATGTTATAACAGTCGTTTATATATCTTTTTATTGCATTATAGTTGCCATTTGCTTTGGTATATAATTTATTCCATAATATATTTTTGGAAAATGGCCAATTGGATAGATCGGTAGAATTATTTTCACAGCTTTAAAAACGCGGTAGTTTGGGGTTCCGATATGGCTGCAAATAACATTGACAGTTTTCACGCTATGACAGTCATTTATGCATCATTTTAAAGCATTATGATTGCACTTTAATATGGTATATCATTTGTAGCATTATGTGTATTTTTACAAATTGGTCAATTTGACAGATCGGTAGAATTATTGTTCTATGTTTAATAAACGCAGTAATCTGAGGTTCCGATATGGTTGCAATTAACTTTGGCAGTTTTCGTGCTAGGACAGTCGTTTATGCACCATTTTAAAGCATTAAAATTGCCATTTGTTTTGGTATATATTTTATTGCATAATGTATTTTTAGAAAATGGCCAATTGGATAGATCGGTAGAATTATTTTCCCAGGTTTAAAAAGGCGGTAATTTGAGGTTCCGATATGGTTGTGAATAACTTTGACAGTTTTCATGCTATGACAGTCATTTATGCATCATTTTAAAGCATTATGATTGCACTTTAATGACAGTCATTTATGCATCATTTTAAAGCATTATGATTGCACTTTAATTTGTGGCACAATGTGTTCGTCTAAAAAATGGTCAATTTGAAGGATCGGTAGAATTATTGTTCAATGTCTAAAAACGCGGTAATTTGAGGTTCCGATATGGTTGCAAATAACTTTGACAGTTTTCATGCTAGGGCAATAGTTTATGCATCATTTTAAAGCATTACAGTTGCACTTTATTTTGGTGTATAATTTGTGGCATAATGAATTTTTACAAAAGTTGGATAGATCGGTATATTTATTGGTACAGGTTTAAAAATGCGGTAATTCAAGGCTCCGATATGGTTGCAAATAACTTTTATAGTTTTCATGTTATAACAGTCGTTTATATATCTTTTTATTGCATTATAGTTGCCATTTGTTTTGGTATATAATTTATTGCATAATATATTTTTAGAAAATGGCCAATTGGATAGATCGGTAGAATTATTTTCACAGCTTTAAAAAGGCGGTAATTTGAGGTTCCGATATGGTTGCAAATAACATTGACAGTTTTCATGCTATGACAGTCATTTATGCTTCATTTTAAAGCATTATGATTGCACTTTAATATGGTATATAATTTGTAGCATAATGTGTGTTTTTACTAATTGGTGAATTTGATAGATCGGTAGAATTATTGTTCTATGTTTAATAAACGCGGTAATCTGAGGTTCCGATATGGCTGCAATTAACTATGGCAGTTTTCGTGCTAGGACAGTCGTTTATGCACCATTTTAAAGCATTAAAATTGCCATTTGCTTTGGTATATAATTTATTGCATAATGTATTTTTGGAAAACGGCCAATTGGATAAATCGGTAGAATTATTTTCCCAGGTTTAAAAACGCGGTAATTTGAGGTTCCGATATGGTTGTGAATAACTTTGACAGTTTTCATGCTATGACAGTCATTTATGCATCATTTTAAAGCATTACAGTTGCACTTTGTTTTTGTGTATAATTTGTGGCATAATGAATTTTTACAAAAATTGGATAGATCGGTATATTTATTGGTACAGGTTTAAAAATGCGGTAATTTAAGGCCCCGATATGGTTGCAAATAACTTTTATAGTTTTCATGTTATAACAGTCGTTTATACATCTTTTTATTGCATTTTAGTTGCCATTTGTTTTGGTATACAATCTATTGCATAATGTATTTTTAGAAGATGGCCAATTGGATAGATCGATAGAATTATTTTCCCAGGTTTAAAAAGGCGGTAATTTGAGGTTCCGATATGGTTGTGAATTACTTTGACAGTTTTCATGCTATGACAGTCATTTATGCATCAGTTTAGAGCATTATGATTGCACTTTAATTTGGTATATCATTTGTGGCATAATGTGTTCGTCTAAAAAATGGTCAATTTGATGGATCGGTAGAATTATTGTTCTATGTTTAAAAACGCGGTAATTTGAGGTTCCGATATGGTTGCAAATAACTTTGACAGTTTTCATGCTAGGGCATTAGTTTACGCATCATTTTAAAGCATTACAGTTGCACTTTATTTTGGTGTATAATTTGTGGCATAATGAATTTTTACAAAAATTGGATAGATCGGTATATTTATTGGTACAGGTTCAAAAATGCGGTAATTTAAGGCTCCGATATGGTTGCAAATACCTTTTATAGTTTTCATGTTATAACAGTCGTTTATATATCTTTTTATTGCATTATAGTTGCCATTTGCTTTGGTATATAACTTATTCCATAATGTATTTTTGGAAAATGGCCAATTGGATAGATCGGTAGAATTATTTTCACAGCTTTAAAAACGCGGTAGTTTGAGGTTCCGATATGGCTGCAAATAACATTGACAGTTTTCACGCTATGACAGTCATTTATGCATCATTTTAAAGCATTATGATTGCACTTTAATATCGTATATCATTTGTAGCATAATGTGTATTTTTAAAAATTGGTCAATTTGATAGATCGGTAGAATTATTGTTCTATGTTTAATAAACGCAGTAATCTGAGGTTCCGATATGGTTGCAATTAACTTTGGCAGTTTTCGTGCTAGGACAGTCGTTTATGCACCATTTTAAAGCATTAAAATTGCCATTTGTTTTGGTATATAATTTATTGCATAATGTATTTTTAGAAAATGGCCAATTGGATAGATCGGTAGAATTATTTTCCCAGGTTTAAAAAGGCGGTAATTTGAGGTTCCGATATGGTTGTGAATAACTTTGACAGTTTTCATGCTATGACAGTCATTTATGCATCATTTTAAAGCATTATGATTGCACTTTAATTTGGTATATCATTTGTGGCACAATGTGTTCGTCTAAAAAATGGTCAATTTGAAGGATCGGTAGAATTATTGTTCTATGTTTAAAAACGCGGTAATTTGAGGTTCCGATATGGTTGCAAATAACTTTGACAGTTTTCATGCTAGGGCAATTAGTTTACTGCATCATTTTAAAGCATTACAGTTGCACTTTATTTTGGTGTATAATTTGTGGCATAATGAATTTTTACAAAAGTTGGATAGATCGGTATATTTATTGGTACAGGTTTAAAAATGCGGTAATTCAAGGCTCCGATATGGTTGCAAATAACTTTTATAGTTTTCATGTTATAACAGTCGTTTATATATCTTTTTATTGCATTATAGCTTACCATTTGTTTTGGTATATAATTTATTGCATAATATATTTTTAGAAAATTGCCAATTGGATAGATCGGTAGAATTATTTTCACAGCTTTAAAAAGGCGGTAATTTGAGGTTCCGATATGGTTGCAAATAACATTGACAGTTTTCACGCTATGACAGTCATTTATGCAATCATTTTAAAGCATTATGATTGCACTTTAATATGGTATATCATTTGTAGCATAATGTGTATTTTTACAAATTGGTCAATTTGATAGATCGGTAGAATTATTGTTCTATGTTTAATAAAAGCAGTAATCTGAGGTTCCGATATGGTTGCAATTAACTTTGGCAGTTTTCGTGCTAGGACAGTCGTTTATGCACCATTTTAAAGCATTAAAATTGCCATTTGTTTTGGTATATAATTTATTGCATAATGTATTTTTAGAAAATGGCCAATTGGATAGATCGGTAGAATTATTTTCCCAGGTTTAAAAGGCGGTAATTTGAGGTTCGGATATGGTTGTGAATAACTTTGACAGTTTTCATGCTATGACAGTCATTTATGCATCATTTTAAAGCATTATGATTGCACTTTAATTTGGTATATCATTTGTGGCACAATGTGTTCGTCTAAAAAATGGTCAATTTGAAGGATCGGTAGAATTATTGTTCTATGTTTAAAAACGCGGTAATTTGAGGTTCCGATATGGTTGCAAATAACTTTGACAGTTTTCATGCTAGGGCAATAGTTTATGCATCATTTTAAAGCATTACAGTTGCACTTTATTTTGGTGTATAATTTGTGGCATAATGAATTTTTACAAAAGTTGGATAGATCGGTATATTTATTGGTACAGGTTCAAAAAATGCCGGTAATTTAAGGCTCCGATATGGTTGCAAATACCTTTTATAGTTTTCATGTTATAACAGTCGTTTCTATATATCTTTTTATTGCATTATAGTGCCATTGCTTTGGTATATAACTTATTCCATAATGTCTTTTTGGAAATGGCCAATTGGATAGATCGGTAGAATTATTTCACAGGCTTTAAAAAAACGCGGTAGATTTGAGCAGTTTCCGATATGGCTGCAAATAACATTGACAGTTGAGTTCCGATATGGTTGTGAATAACTTTGACAGCTTGTCATGCTTATGACAGTCATTTATGCATCATTTTAAAGCATTACAGTTGCACTTGTTTTTGTGTATAATTTGTGGCATAATGAATTTTTACAAAAATTGGATAGATCGGTATATTTATTGGTACAGGTTTAAAAATGCGGTAATTTAAGGCCCCGATATGGTTGCAAAATAACTTTTATAGTTTTCATGTTATAACAGTCGTTTATATATCTTTTTATTGCATTTTAGTTGCCATTTGTTTTGGTATACAATCTATTGCATAATTTATTTTTAGAAGATGGCCAATTGGATAGATCGATAGAATTATTTTCCCAGGTTTAAAAAGGCGGTAATTTGAGGTTCCGATATGGTTGTGAATTACTTTGACAGTTTTCATGCTATGACAGTCATTTATGCATCAGTTTAGAGCATTATGATTGCACTTTAATTTGGTATATCATTTGTGTTCGTCTAAAAAATGGTCAATTTGATGGATCGGTAGAATTATTGTTCTATGTTTAAAAACGCGGTAATTTGAGGTTCCGATATGGTTGCAAATAACTTTGACAGTTTTCATGCTAGGGCATTAGTTTACGCATCATTTTAAAGCATTACAGTTGCACTTTATTTTGGTGTATAATTTGTGGCATAATGAATTTTTACAAAAATTGGATAGATCGGTATATTTATTGGTACAGGTTCAAAAATGCGGTAATTTAAGGCTCCGATATGGTTGCAAATACCTTTTATAGTTTTCATGTTATAACAGTCGTTTATATATCTTTTTATTGCATTATAGTTGCCATTTGCTTTGGCATATAACTTATTCCATAATGTATTTTTGGAAAATGGCCAATTGGATATGTACGATGAAGAGCTTTTTCTTCACCGGCAACGATATAGAGCAATTCGGTCTACTTTGAATTGTTGTCTATAGGTTGCTGAAATGTTCGATGGGCAGTGATTAATTAACAAACACAAAAGAACTACCGTGGTACCGAGACAAGAATAAAAGATGATGTTGTTCGATTGAATTCAACTATGACAATGATTTATTTATTTAAAAATTCTTTTCTTAAGCCTAACAATTGATCATGTAAATAAGGGCTACACTGTTGTTATTGTAATATTATTTGTTTCTCACTTCCAATGTACCAACTCAACTTGTTTATTTATATTCAAAATATGCAAAAACAAAATACATGCAATAAGTCTCCAAAATAAGAAATTGCATTTTTAAGAGCAACAACAATATGCTTATAATAAGAATTGGAGTGAGAAACAAATAATAAAAACTAACGGGTCATTACCAAAAATATGTACAGTGGTTAGTATGAACAAAAAATAATGACAAATTACAGTGGCAACAGTGAGCCAAAAATATGAATAAATTTAAATACAATAAAAAATGGAAAATTTAAACAAAACAAAATAATAATGTTAGTAATTATTATACGGTGACCTAACATTCCGGCCCCATTGAAAGGACACTTTCAAGAAGATAGAAGAGCCAGTCTGTGGATAGGGCGACGTATAACTCCTTTTGTAGTTTTGATGTCGACAACTCGAACACGATCATCTCTTCCACGAACAATGTTGATGATTTTACCCATGAGCCAACGCTGCGGGGGTAAATTATCTTCTTTGATGATGACTAGGGAACCAGGGGTAATATTAGAGTTGGTGCTAGTCCATTTGTTGCGAGTCTGGAGCTCATTTATATAATCATGGGACCACTTTTTCCAGAATTGTTGCTTGATGGCGCTTATTCGGGCCCAATATTCAAGTTTGTTAATCTCATTTGTAGGGACATCACGTTCTGGCAAACTACGGAGGGGAGCGCCTATCAAGAAGTGTCCTGGTGTAAGAGCTTCAAAATCACTGGGATCTGAGGATAGAGGCGAAATGGGCCTCGAGTTTAAAACTGCCTCTATCTCAATCATAGCCGTTGCGAGTTCTTCGTAGGTGAGCCTTGTGTTGTCCAGGGTTCTGGTTAAGTGACCTTTGGCCGATTTGACGGCCGCCTCCCACAATCCGCCAAAATGTGGTGCCCTAGGGGGAATAAATCGAAAATTAATAAATTGATTCGAGCAATAATTTGTAATAAAATTTGAATTTTTTGGCTCAAAAAGGAACGACTTTAATTGAGCCAACTTAGAGTTTGCACCAACGAAATTTGTTGCATTATCACAGAATATTCTGTGGGCAGACCTCTACGACCAATCATCCGTTTTAGGGCAGCAATGAAGGCATCTGTTGACAGGTCGGATACCACTTCAATATGGACAGCTTTGGTAGCGAGACAAACAAATATAGCGATGTATGTCTTGTAGGGGACCTTTCCTCTAATTCTTAGGTAGGTGTTGACTGGACCACAAAAATCGACAGCACACCTTGCGAAGGGCCTTGACGGGTTGAGTCGTTCCACAGGCAAATTTCCCATCATTTGTTGCAACAACTTTGGGCGATAGCGAATGCATTGAGGGCACGAATTTACAATGCTGCGACACAAATTCCTGGAGTTGATGATCCAAAATTGTTGGCGAATCAATGACATTAGAGCCTTGGGTCCAGCGTGGTAGTTACTGATGTGCAGATGACGTACGTAACAGTAGACGAAATGGCATTTGCTGGGCAAGATTATGGGGTGTTTTTGGCCTTCAGAAATTGCCGCGTACTCCAAGCGTCCGCCGACCTTGAGCAAGTTGAAACCATTTGACGAATCTAGGAAGGGGTTCAGACACTTTAGAGCACCTTGGGGATCTTTCTTCTTTAGAGCTCGAGTTATGTCATCTTGAAAATGTAGTTTCTGGATGTTGAAAACGATACAAAGTTTAGCATTTTCTAATTCTTGGGGCTGCAAAGAGTCAGAATTGGAAATATTAGTTTTTGTTTTTTGAGCAAAACGAAACATCCAGGCAATAATACGAATGATTTTTAAGTACGAGCTATATTTTCCAACAGAATCGAGGATGTAGTTAGATTTTGTTTCAAGATGAAGTACGGTTTTCCGTTTTTCTTTGTCGAATACTTGCTGATTTTCTTCGGAGAGTTTATCAGTTTTCGTAGGGGGCCACTGAACAGGATCGAGAGCGAGAAATGCTGGTCCGTTGAACCAGATGGATGAGGCGAGTTCCTGCACAGTTGAACCACGAGAAACGATGTCAGCAGGGTTGAACTGGGTTGGGACATGTCGCCAAACGCAGCCATTAGTTAGATCTTGAATTTCTGATACCCTATTGCCAACAAAAACTGACAAAGTAGATGAATGTTGCTTTAGCCAGTGAAGAACTAGTTGCGAATCTGTCCACAGAACGACTTCCAGATTTGGTATTGCGAAAAGATTTTTGATTTTGGAATACAATTTTGCTAGAAGTTGTGCGCCACATAACTCAAGTTTGGGTAACGATTTTCGCTTTGTAAGGAGCAACTCTAGATTTGGCAGTAAAGAGCCGAACAACAACATTTCCTGAAGAAGTTTTAACACGAAAGTAAAAACAACAACCATAAGCACGAATTGATGAGTCACAAAAGCCATGAA
Source organism: Lucilia sericata (assembly GCF_015586225.1). NCBI lineage: Eukaryota > Metazoa > Arthropoda > Insecta > Diptera > Calliphoridae > Lucilia > Lucilia sericata. Next base: position 14,884 of record NW_023997500.1, read on the forward strand.
GTTGAACTGATATAGAATCAGGAGCGAGACAAAAACGAGGAATTTTAAGTGAAGGTAATAGTTTGAGATCAGAGACGAAAGATTTCCAAGCCGAGTGTATTTCTTGAGGTACAGACTCATCCCAGCCAATTTTTAGAATCCACAACTCTTGCATGAGGATTTTAGCTTTTATTATGAGAGGGGATAAAAGTCCTAGGGGATCGAAAAGCGCTGACGAGAGCGACAAAATTGTACGTTTGGTTATTTTTTCATCAATTTGGACTTTAGGCGAATACAAAAATAAGAAAACATCTTTTTGTTGGTCCCAAGAGATACCAAGAGCGCTAGTTACTGCAGAATCTTCAATATTAAGGTCTTTGACAGTTTTGTCGTCCTGGAAATCTCTATGATTAGAGTGCCACTTATCTAATTGAAACGAACCACGAATTAGAATTTCATTAACCTCCTGCTTCATACGAGACAATTCTTCAAGCGTATCTGAGCCACAAAGAAAATCATCAACGTAAAATGATGACTTAATGGTTTTTGCACCAAGTTCGAATTGGTCCATGTATTGGTCTGCGAGATAGTGAAGGCTTTTGATGGCAAGGTAGGGCGCAGCTGACATTCCATAGGTGACTGTATTTAGGTGATATGTTCGAATTTCTTCCTCTTCTGAATTTCTCCACAAAATATATTGGAATTTTCTATCTTGGGAGTCAATAAGGACTTGTCGATACATTTTTACTATATCGGCAGTAAGAGCGAAGCGATGAAGACGGAACCGAAGTAAAATTTTATACAGCTCATCTTGAATTGTTGGGCCAACCATAAGAAGATCATTGAGAGACTTCTGGGACGATGATGGACACGAGGCATCGAAAACAACTCTTAACTTTGTGGAAGTGCTACTTGGTTTGAAAACGCAATGGTGAGGGATGAAATAATGAGGCTCGTGTAGACGAGGGCTACGAACTAGACTCATATGTCCAAAATCTTCATACTCCTTCATAAAAGCAACATATTGTGATTTAAGATTGCTGTCACGAGCAAATCGTCTCTCTTGAGATACAAATCTTTTAAGAGCCATATTTCGAGAAAGACCTAAAGCGTCAGGAGATTCCTTGAAGGGCAATTTAACAACAATCCTACCAGAAGATTCACGATGAACAGTATCATTGAAAAATGTTTCACATTCAGATTGTTCTGGTGTCAAATCATTTGAGCCAGATTGAACTTCATCGATTTCCCACAAGCGCTGTAATTTAAGATCAATATCTTCTTCTATCGAGAGCATACAAGAAGAGCCACAAATATTGGGTTGTTTTGATACATAACGACCTGCTACAATCCATCCGAAAAGTGTTTTGTGTAATTTAGGCAAATTAGGGCCAAGTTTTATTTGACCAACTGCTAAAATGTCGAAAAACGTTTCAGTACCAATAAGTAAATCAATTCGTTTTGATTTGAAGAAGTTTTCATCCGCAAGTTCAGTATTTGGGGGCAAATTCCAGGATGAGACATCTAATTCATTATCAGGTTGATATGAAATATGAGGTGTGACACAAAATGAGAGCGAAACTTCAAAATCTGTGACTCGAGATTTTACATTTGTGGACGACCTATATTTAGATTTGCTAAGAGTGTTACCAATGCTAGAGACTTCAGTAGTTTGTTTTGTACGAGACAAATGTAATTTTTGGGAAAATTCATCGGTTATGAAATTCAATTGAGAGCAAGAATCTAACAAAGCGCGTCCCAATTGATAGCGACCAGTGGAGTCACGAACTAGAACCATGGCAGTAGCAAGCAGCACCTGTTCCGGCGAGGATTTTTCCATATGGGTATGGACCGAGGCAGAAGATTCATTCAAGGCAACATGAGAAGTAGTAGGTTCAGCAGCAGGGGACGAGGGCCGAGAAGCTGGCTGAGACCGATGAAGCAAACTATGATGCGAGCGAGAACAAAATTTGCACTTGAATGTGGAGGAACAACTACTTACTTGATGCCCTTTGGACAAACAATTTAGACAAAGGCTTAGACGTTTTGCATTTTCATACCTTTGACTAACATCCATATCTTTGAACCGAGAACAACGACTAATTGAGTGGTCAGATTTGGAGCAAAGCACACAAGAGCGTTTTGATACCGAAAAAGTATAGCCAGGTTTTGAATTTTTAGATTTGGACTTACCAGATTGATGATCAGGCTTACGAGGGGCCACAAAAGTATGGTTGGTATCAACCGATTCCAAAAATTGACAACGCCTTTCAAGGACCTTGGAGCAATCATCCCATGTTGGCAATCTGGTAAAGTCCAAGGAATCTTTCCACTTTCTTCTGGTATCTTCATCCACTTTTTCCATCACTATGTAAATCAGCATGGAATTAGCAATATCACTATGTGAGCCAAGAGACAGTAAGGAACTATAAAGGGCAGAAACATTATCGACGAGACTTCGTAATTGGGCACAATTGTATTTGGACATGGTAGGAAGTTCAAAAAGGGCGGTAATATTTTCCATAAAAATAAGCGAGCTATTATCATAACGCGTTTTGAGCCTTTCCAGAGCCTTCGGGTAATTTTCGTTCGTAATCTGGAAAGCCTTGACCGTTTCTAGAGCTTGGCCTTGGAGGCAGTTGAGCAAATGATTAAACTTTTCAATATTTGATAGGCCAAACTCACGATCGATAACTTGATTGAACGACGTTATAAAATTCTTGTATTCACTGTACTTACCACTAAATGTGGGCAATTTGAGTTGGGGCAATTTATGGATGGGAGCTGGGAAACAAATGGTGGACTCGGACAACGTTGTGTTATGAACATCTTCACCAAGCTGCGACTGGATATTCATTTTGGCTGAGATGTACAAATCTTCAATTTCGGGCCTAGCATTATCCTCGGGATCATATTTTTCAATTTGTGTTTGATACGTCAATATCTGTTTAAAATATGACTCCAGTATCCCCAAACGGCACTTCAACTCAGCAGACGAAAGTGTCTTACCTTCACCCCTTCCATTGGCTTCGATTTGGTTCTTGATGCGGGTAATACTCTTCTTCGTATTAGCCCGTTGCTGCTTAACCTCTTCCAAAGTCATCATAAATTTCCAAAAGTTTGGTTAAGTGAGCCAAAAATTTCCAAAAACAAATTTCAAAATGGATGATACTATGTATTGTAGAGCACCGACGCCAAAAGTTTTACGCCAAAAATGTTTATATACAAACTTTATGTATTTATTCACTTTCTATATAAATATGTACCGCAATATTCCGAGCGACAAATTTAGTATACACAAAATTCTATATTATGTACTGGAACCAAAAGCGAACAAATTTATGTATTTTCTTGTATATAAAGATTAGCGGTAAATTTATTTAACCCGAATTACGAGCGAACAAAGTTTATTTATTTTTGTACATAAAAATTTGCGGTAAAATTTTAGAGTCACTTTTATTTATTTTATTTTTCGACAAAAACTGATTCTATTTAGCGAGCCGACAAAATTTGTATAATGTTTGTAATAGGTATTTAAAAAACTAGATTTGTAGTAGGTACGTCACTACAAATTTGTTTAACAGTTTTTTTTTTGTTATATGTTGCACTGTCTAGTTTTTTTTTAAATGATTTATAATTTTTTTTTGTAGCACTAGATATTGCCCTTGTAATAGAACCACTGTTTCCACTTCACAATATGACCGTACACTTTTTCTTTAAGTTGTACTACAACGAAAAGTTTTTAGAATATACCACGGACCGAGAACGACAAATTTAGGAAGATTTAGATTAATCACTTGCCCCACGTTGGGCGCCAAAAATGTACGATGAAGAGCTTTTTTTTCACCGGCAACGATATAGAGCAATTCGGTCTACTTTGAATTGTTGTCTATAGGTTGCTGAAATGTTCGATGGGCAGTGATTAATTAACAAACACAAAAGAACTACCGTGGTACCGAGACAAGAATAAAAGATGATGTTGTTCGATTGAATTCAACTATGACAATGATTTATTTATTTAAAAATTCTTTTCTTAAGCCTAACAATTGATCATGTAAATAAGGGCTACACTGTTGTTATTGTAATATTATTTGTTTCTCACTTCCAATGTACCAACTCAACTTGTTTATTTATATTCAAAATATGCAAAAACAAAATACATGCAATAAGTCTCCAAAATAAGAAATTGCATTTTTAAGAGCAACAACAATATGCTTATAATAAGAATTGGAGTGAGAAACAAATAATAAAAACTAACGGGTCATTACCAAAAATATGTACAGTGGTTAGTATGAACAAAAAATAATGACAAATTACAGTGGCAACAGTGAGCCAAAAATATGAATAAATTTAAATACAATAAAAAATGGAAAATTTAAACAAAACAAAATAATAATGTTAGTAATTATTATACGGTGACCTAACAGGATAGATCGGTAGAATTATTTTCACAGCTTTAAAAACGCGGTAGTTTGAGGTTCCGATATGGCTGCAAATAACATTGACAGTTTTCACGCTATGACAGTCATTTATGCATCATTTTAAAGCATTATGATTGCACTTTAATATCGTATATCATTTGTAGCATAATGTGTATTTTTAAAAATTGGTCAATTTGATAGATCGGTAGAATTATTGTTCTATGTTTAATAAACGCAGTAATCTGAGGTTCCGATATGGTTGCAATTAACTTTGGCAGTTTTCGTGCTAGGACAGTCGTTTATGCACCATTTTAAAGCATTAAATTTGCCATTTGTTTTGGTATATAATTTATTGCATAATGTATTTTTAGAAAATGGCCAATTGGATAGATCGGTAGAATTATTTTCCCAGGTTTAAAAAGGCGGTAATTTGAGGTTCCGATATGGTTGTGAATAACTTTGACAGTTTTCATGCTATGACAGTCATTTATGCATCATTTTAAAGCATTACAGTTGCACTTTGTTTTTGTGTATAATTTGTGGCATAATGAATTTTTACAAAAATTGGATAGATCGGTATATTTATTGGTACAGGTTTAAAAATGCGGTAATTTAAGGCCCCGATATGGTTGCAAATAACTTTTATAGTTTTCATGTTATAACAGTCGTTTATACATCTTTTTATTGCATTTTAGTTGCCATTTGTTTTGGTATACAATCTATTGCATAATGTATTTTTAGAAGATGGCCAATTGGATAGATCGATAGAATTATTTTCCCAGGTTTAAAAAGGCGGTAATTTGAGGTTCCGATATGGTTGTAAATTACTTTGACAGTTTTCATGCTATGACAGTCATTTATGCATCAGTTTAGAGCATTATGATTGCACTTTAATTTGGTATATCATTTGTGGCATAATGTGTTCGTCTAAAAAATGGTCAATTTGATGGATCGGTAGAATTATTGTTCTATGTTTAAAAACGCGGTAATTTGAGGTTCCGATATGGTTGCAAATAACTTTGACAGTTTTCATGCTAGGGCATTAGTTTACGCATCATTTTAAAGCATTACAGTTGCACTTTATTTTGGTGTATAATTTGTGGCATAATGAATTTTTACAAAAATTGGATAGATCGGTATATTTATTGGTACAGGTTCAAAAATGCGGTAATTTAAGGCTCCGATATGGTTGCAAATACCTTTTATAGTTTTCATGTTATAACAGTCGTTTATATATCTTTTTATTGCATTATAGTTGCCATTTGCTTTGGCATATAACTTATTCCATAATGTATTTTTGGAAAATGGCCAATTGGATAGATCGGTAGAATTATTTTCACAGCTTTAAAAACGCGGTAGTTTGAGGTTCCGATATGGCTGCAAATAACATTGACAGTTTTCACGCTATGACAGTCATTTATGCATCATTTTAAAGCATTATGATTGCACTTTAATATCGTATATCATTTGTAGCATAATGTGTATTTTTAAAAATTGGTCAATTTGATAGATCGGTAGAATTATTGTTCTATGTTTAATAAACGCAGTAATCTGAGGTTCCGATATGGTTGCAATTAACTTTGGCAGTTTTCGTGCTAGGACAGTCGTTTATGCACCATTTTAAAGCATTAAAATTGCCATTTGTTTTGGTATATAATTTATTGCATAATGTATTTTTAGAAAATGGCCAATTGGATAGATCGGTAGAATTATTTTCCCAGGTTTAAAAAGGCGGTAATTTGAGGTTCCGATATGGTTGTGAATAACTTTGACAGTTTTCATGCTATGACAGTCATTTATGCATCATTTTAAAGCATTATGATTGCACTTTAATTTGGTATATCATTTGTGGCACAATGTGTGCGTCTAAAAATGGTCAATTTGAGGATC
>NW_023997501.1:0-21107 GCF_015586225.1 Lucilia sericata
CTATAGGTTATATTGAGCTTCGCTGAATCTGAAGCTAGCCTTCAAAACTTTTAAAGATGTCAAAGAGTGAACAAAAGAGATATGATTAAGAAAGGATCAAATTTATGAAATTAATAAAGACATTAAAATTTCTTTAACATTTAACACTCAACTTAACTCCCATTAACCGGTAGACATCCGATGACTTCATCTATAAAACAAAATCGTTTCTTAGGATAAACAACCTCAAATCGTACAATTCTGATTACAACTTAAATAATTTAACAAAAAGTTCATTAACTTATAAAATTTTAAAGAGTAGTAAAACATTTTCAAATCAATGCATATTTCTCTTTTATTAAAAAAAATCGATTCTCTCTTTATAAACAAATTAAATATAAATATTTCAATGTCATTGAATATACAACAAAAGCCCCGCGTTCCATTAAAGCCACTTAGCTTGACACACAAAACAAAATAAAATAAAAAATCAAAACAAAATACAAAAGTAAACACAAAAAAATTTCACAAAAACAAAAACCAAAATAACAAAATTGTTAAAATGAAGATGATCAAAAAATAAATTTAATAAACAAAAGGCGTATGCAAAACACTTTGTTTATTAATTAAATAAAAAATATCGAATACTTTATGAATATATTTAAGGGTATGTGTAGTAATACATTAGTAGTAAAGTATTATGTGAATTTCTTTATCAAAAAAGGTATTCCCGAATATCAAATTTCGGTCATTAAATGTGAGTTTGATTTTTAAACAAAATTTTGCCAAATTGCTGGTCATACATTTTTTTAATATATATATATATTTTTTTTTTTTTTGGTTTTTTCTACTTATTATTATCAGTTATTAAGCTTTTTAAATCACCAAATCACTCACAAAAAAGTTACGTGAATTTTCAATAAATGGGCACAAGGGGTACTATAACGGGGAATCACTTATAAGGTACGACTATATTGGTGCAATTGTATCATTCTCAGGCATGGAAATTTGGAAATAGTAATTTTTATCAAAATAACTACTTTTTTTGCGGATTACTTTGAATGTTCTATGAACTATTCTATAAACTATAGTCTAGTCTATAGTCTAGTCTATAGTTATAGAATAGTCTAGTCTATAGTCTAGTCTATAGTCTAGTCTATAGTCTAGTCTATTCTAGTCTATAGTCTAGTCTATAGTCTAGTCTATAGTCTAGTCTATAGTCTAGTCTATAGTCTAGTCTATAGTCTAGTCTATAGTCTAGTCTATAGTCTAGTCTATAGTCTAGTCTATAGTCTAGTCTATAGTCTAGTCTATAGTCTAGTCTATAGTCTAGTCTATAGTCTAGTCTATAGTCTAGTCTATAGTCTAGTCTATAGTCTAGTCTATAGTCTAGTCTATAGTCTAGTCTATAGTCTAGTCTATAGTCTAGTCTATAGTCTATAGTCTAGTCTATAGTCTAGTCTATAGTCTAGTCTATAGTCTAGTCTATAGTCTAGTCTATAGTCTAGTCTATAGTCTAGTCTATAGTCTAGTCTATAGTCTAGTCTATAGTCTAGTCTATAGTCTAGTCTATAGTCTAGTCTATAGTCTAGTCTATAGTCTAGTCTATAGTTAGTCTATAGTCTAGTCTATAGTCTAGTCTATAGTCTAGTCTATAGTCTAGTCTATAGTCTAGTCTATAGTCTAGTCTATAGTCTAGTCTATAGTCTAGCTATAGTCTAGTCTATAGTCTAGTCTATAGTCTAGTCTATAGTCTAGTCTATAGTCTAGTCTATAGTCTAGTCTATAGTCTAGTCTATAGTCTAGTCTATAGTCTAGTCTATAGTCTAGTCTATAGTCTAGTCTATAGTCTAGTCTATAGTCTAGTCTATAGTCTAGTCTATAGTCTAGTCTATAGTCTAGTCTATAGTCTAGTCTATAGTCTAGTCTATAGTCTAGTCTATAGTCTAGTCTATAGTCTAGTCTATAGTCTAGTCTATAGTCTAGTCTATAGTCTAGTCTATAGTCTAGTCTATAGTCTAGTCTATAGTCTAGTCTATAGTCTAGTCTATAGTCTAGTCTATAGTCTATAGTCTAGTCATAGTCTAGTCTATAGTCTAGTCTATAGTCTAGTCTATAGTCTAGTCTATAGTCTAGTCTATAGTCTAGTCTATAGTCTAGTCTATAGTCTAGTCTATAGTCTAGTCTATAGTCTAGTCTATAGTCTAGTCTATAGTCTAGTCTATAGTCTAGTCTATAGTCTAGTCTATAGTCTAGTCTATAGTCTAGTCTATAGTCTAGTCTATAGTCTAGTCTTTGGTCTAGTCTTAGTCTAATATCTAGTTGGTATTTAGTCTAGTCTTATGTAGTCTATAGTCTAGTATATACAGTAGTTTTCCGATTTAACGACCATTCAATTCTACGAACATCGCATTTAACGAACAAGCTAATTTTTCCTATTGACTACCTTAAATAACGAACAAAACTTGTTTTTTGTACTCTGTTTAACGAACTAATAAAAATATTATTATTTAAATAAGATAAAATGACATTTATCAAAATAACAAATAACCTAAGTTGTTAGGCGTGCTTTTATACCCAAACTGTAACACATTCTGGGTTTCTTATTAAATTTTAGTTCGATGTAGCTATGTCCGTCCGTCCTTCAGATAATGACTTTATTAACGCTCATTACTCGCTTAACAATACGAGTACGCCGATGAAATTCGATTCAAACATGTTCTATACTAACTGAAATCTATAACAAATTTTATGGGAATCGGTCCATAATTGACCTTACCCTCCATATCAGGCCCCCTTAAGAAAATTACTTCAACGCTCATTACTCGCTTAAAAATACGAGTATAGCGATGAACTTCGAGAAATAACTTTAAGGCTCATGACTGAACTAAAAATACAGCGATGAAATTCGACACAAATATGGTTTGAAAGTGGGTATATAAGATTCGGAATTTTGTGTTTTGTGCTATTTTTATAAAAAAAAGAATTAATTTTTATAAAATACATTAAAAAATATTTTATGTACCTATTTTTTTTAATTAATTTCCTACCAAAAGCCCACGTTTTAGTTAGTACTGCATATAACGAACTTTTCAATTTTACGAACAGGCCTGACAACATATGGGTTCGTTAAATCGGAAAACTACTGTAGTCTAGTCCACAGAATATTTATATATAATAAATTCCCGTTGCGGGTAATGCGGTATTTTTTGATATCAAAAAGTGCAATAGTACATAATTTCCCATTGCCTGATCTTTCTACTTGTTTACAATAAATGTAAACGAATTATTTAACAAATGCATTGTTGTAAGCAAGAGTTTTTTTTTTACAATATTGAAAGAAGAGGCGAGTGCCAGAGTCGTATAAAAAAAAGAGGAAGTTAAACATTTTATAAAATTATAACAACAATACGATGGTTATAATAATGATAAAGCGTGTACAAATATTTATATATTCAGTTCTATAACAAAATTTTTGTTTGTTATCTTTATGATTTAATAAATACTACGAACAAAACGAACACTTGTGTTCAAATAATTATGATAAGAAAATTTATTAATGAAAATGTATATATTTTGAAAAAATACATAAGAGAAATTTCATATTTGTAAAAGTACATTTTGTAACAAGTTTTAAAACTTTAAATAAATTTACAATTTAAACTTTTTTGCAAATATTGTATATATGTCTATGTATGTAAATAAGTAAGGGTTTTGTTGGGTGTTTTCAAAAAGTGTAAAAGTAACATAGAAAGTTACACACACTTTTTAAGCAATTAACTTTCTAACAAAAATATTAAATTTGGTTAATTTCGACCTTGAATATTTTCCATACAAATATAGCGTTAGCATAGTGTACATAATTGCCAAGTTTAAAATAATAATACTGTTCCAATCAGTGTTCCTGAGTAATGTAGTTTCTGGAATAACATCGCTGTCAAGATATTTGAATCTAATTTCGATAAAAGCTTGGCTATGAGAGCTTGGCTCCAAAGAATGTGCACCTTTTTATGGTACATAACCCTTCATAACCTAAACTAATCTAAGTTTAACTCGCTCAGACAATCTCCTAAATGTTCTATATAAACATTTAAGAATCGAGGTAGTAGACTTGTTTTTTGACAATATTTACGCAATGTTAGTTTACTATGAAGTGCGAATAGAGTTTAATCGACCTTTTTATTTACAATTAACTTTAAATACTTCCATAATAGTTCCCACAAAGAATTTCATTGTTGTCTCAAGTCAATTGAAATTTTGACCTAAAGTTAAAATAAAAATTTCACACAACATTTTTATAACTTTAAATGAATATGTAAGATCATTTTATACTTCTTTTTTGCATGTTTTGTTATAACTTACAAAACTGTTGGATTATGAAATATTTCTGAAAATTTCATAGATATTATACACATATACAATTCAAAGAAATAGACAAATCTTTTTTTTAACAATCAAACCCCTAGAACAGTCTGCTGCTTACTGTCAATTCACATATGTGAGTTTTTCTTCATATTAAAACAAATAGAAAAACAAAATGAAAGAATAATTGTAAAAACTTTACAATTAAATTAACAAAAAAAAAGTACAGAAACAAGAAGAAACTCTAGCCACTGCTAAATAAGCTATTTAAGCCAACTAATAGAACTTGGTTGAAATTTCCACATGATAAATTTTTGTCTGTGTTTAAGTATTTTCTGCTAAACAATATATTTTTATTGGGTACGAGCTCTGCTAAACATATACATAGCGAGGATTAATAAATAATTAAATTAAATGATAAATTATACCGATATGTAGTTTATAACAGAAATATCAGATTTTTGAACGATTTAAAAAAGGGGAATTTTCGGAAAACAGATGTAAATTACAAATGTTCAAGTTTGCATATTTGCTACTATTGCAAATTTACTACCATAAGTTTCCTCAAATCCAGTAAATTACAGTTTCATATATGGTCTTGCAAAATATAGCTTTATTGCTAGACTTGTAGTAGTTTACTACATTAGTATTTAAATCATAAATCGTATCGTTAGACTTTTACATTTGCTCAGTTTATTTGCTACAACTGTTACATTTGAAGTGATAGTTTACTACTATCTTATTTCTATCTTCTAATTGTTCTTATGTTCAAATTTATTTAATAATTCCAATCATTATTCATAGTTTATCAGATTCAAAGAACTTATCGTTAAGACCTACTTATGGTATAATGCAACAGAAAAACACGTAGCATAACTTGAGTGCAGCAACTGAGGCAATGTCATCGCCATCATTCCGATTACTAAACATATGTAAGTACAATTATAGCAACATATATTGCTATAATACGATGTTGTTTCAAAAAAATCTAGATCACACTTTACGTACGACAAGTCCAATGAAAAAGTACATGAAATTCCATCCGTATGACAAAAAAAAGAGAATAAAAGTAGTATGATTTATATTTTTTGTGTTTACACGATTGGTATAAAACAGACAGAGTAAGAGTGGAAACAGCTGTTTCTGTTTTGCGTTAGAGACGATCCCATCCGTTCTCCTTCACAAAATTTTGACAGATCATATTACTTGTGTGCTCGTGTGAAGGGTGCTAAGAAGATCAAGCTTAAAGCATTTAAAGGAGTTCAATTCCAGTGTGGTTCTTTTTGGGTTCTAGGTCAGTTCTAGTTCAGTTCTAGTTCAGTTCTAGTTCAGTTCTAGTTCAGTTCTAGTTCAGTTCTAGTTCAGTTCTAGTTCAGTTCTAGTTCAGTTCTAGTTCAGTTCTAGTTCAGTTCTAGTTCAGTTCTAGTTCAGTTCTAGTTCAGTTCTAGTTCAGTTCTAGTTCAGTTCTAGTTCAGTTCTAGTTCAGTTCTAGTTCAGTTCTAGTTCAGTTCTAGTTCAGTTCTAGTTCAGTTCTAGTTCAGTTCTAGTTCAGTTCTAGTTCAGTTCTAGTTCAGTTCTAGTTCAGTTCTAGTTCAGTTCTAGTTCAGTTCTAGTTCAGTTCTAGTTCAGTTCTAGTTCAGTTCTAGTTCAGTTCTAGTTCAGTTCTAGTTCAGTTCTAGTTCAGTTCTAGTTCAGTTCTAGTTCAGTTCTAGTTCAGTTCTAGTTCAGTTCTAGTTCAGTTCTAGTTCAGTTCTAGTTCAGTTCTAGTTCAGTTCTAGTTCAGTTCTAGTTCAGTTCTAGTTCAGTTCTAGTTCAGTTCTAGTTCAGTTCTAGTTCAGTTCTAGTTCAGTTCTAGTTCAGTTCTAGTTCAGTTCTAGTTCAGTTCTAGTTCAGTTCTAGTTCAGTTCTAGTTCAGTTCTAGTTCAGTTCTAGTTCAGTTCTAGTTCAGTTCTAGTTCAGTTCTAGTTCAGTTCTAGTTCAGTTCTAGTTCAGTTCTAGTTCAGTTCTAGTTCAGTTCTAGTTCAGTTCTAGTTCAGTTCTAGTTCAGTTCTAGTTCAGTTCTAGTTCAGTTCTAGTTCAGTTCTAGTTCAGTTCTAGTTCAGTTCTAGTCAGTTCTAGTTCAGTTCTAGTTCAGTTTAGTTCAGTTCTAGTTCAGTTCTAGTTCAGTTCTAGTTCAGTTCTAGTTCAGTTCTAGTTCAGTTCTAGTTCAGTTCTAGTTCAGTTCTAGTTCAGTTCTAGTTCAGTTCTAGTTCAGTTCTAGTTCAGTTCTAGTTCAGTTCTAGTTCAGTTCTAGTTCAGTTCTAGTTCAGTTCTAGTTCAGTTCTAGTTCAGTTCAGTTCTAGTTCAGTTCTAGTTCAGTTCTAGTTCAGTTCTAGTTCAGTTCAGTTCTAGTTCAGTTCTAGTTCAGTTCTAGTTCAGTTCTAGTTTAGTTCTAGTTCAGTTCTAGTTCAGTTCTAGTTCAGTTCTAGTTCAGTTCTAGTTCAGTTCTAGTTCAGTTTTAGTTCAGTTTTAGTTCAGTTTTAGTTCAGTTTTAGTTCAGTTTTAGTTCAGTTCTAGTTCAGTTCTAGTTCAGTTCTAGTTCAGTTCTAGTTCAGTTCTAGTTCAGTTCTAGTTCAGTTCTAGTTCAGTTCTAGTTCAGTTCTAGTTCAGTTCTAGTTCAGTTCTAGTTCAGTTCTAGTCAGTTCTAGTTCAGTTCTAGGATCAGTTCTATTCAGTTCTAGTTCAGTTCTAGTTCAGTTCTAGTTCAGTTCTAGTTCAGTTTAGTTCAGTTTAGTTCAGTTCTAGTTCTAGTCAGTTTTAGTTCAGTTCTAGTGCAGTTCTAGAATCGTCAATCAACAAAGGTTGCAAACCGATTGGTATGTCTCTGCCCTCAATTGATTTGTACTCCGCTACAAACATATTCTAAGAGGTTCTCTCGAGAGCTTTGATAATTTAACTTCCTATTTCTAATCTTTTGTTTCATGTAAGTTGCGCTTCCTTAGAAGTGAAGAATGCTGTTTAGGAAAACAATTCCTGAAGGTCCTTGTTAGAAGCCCCCAAGAACGTATTTGGCAGTGTGCAAGTTATATCAGTCTGATGGTCTTGGGTTCAGTCTTCTCATCAGAGATTATGTTACAATATAAATAGCAATTCTAGTTGTGATCAAATGTTTAACAACCCTCGTAATTGCAGATTTATACACTTCATTCACTCTATTTCGCTTCGCTGATGGTTGGCTGTGGCATGCAACAAAAATAATATTTAAACTACATATAAATAAAAGAAAAAATAATAAAAATATATATATGCACATAACAGCGCAACATAAATAAAATTGCAACGTGCAACACATGTTCTGCCACAGATCACAATGGTCAATAAGTATTTCCAGAGAATTATATGCACAATGAACATAATTCATAAATATCGAACGGTCAACAAATACAGACAGACGCTTGCAATGATTCCAAACAAAACTAAAAATACAAAGATTGTAGAAAAAAAAATAAATTTCAATTAAAAACAAAATCTGAACCCCTCATAGAAAACCAAATGAAATAAAATGCTAAATTCAATTTAACTTTTAATACAAATGAAAAAATTTCTACGAAATTTTACAAAATAAGGGGAATAATAAATAGAAGCTGTTTTAATATGGGGATTTTAGAGTTATTTATAAAATTCAATTGATATTTTTTTCTGCTTAAAAAATAAAAGTGATTCGATTTATAAATAGTTCAATAACAATGCGATTGTTGATTTAAAGAGCTTCAATAGTTGTAGCACTAGTAGTAAATGTATGTTATTTTTAGTTATTAATATACAAAAATGTCTACTTTATATATCCCAGGTAATCTAAAGAGTGGTTAACTATTAGTTTAGGATACCTAGGAAATTAGAAAAAGTCTTTTAAGAGTTGTCTCAAAATTAAAGCATGTCTCCACAAAGGTGGTTTTATAGCGTTAAATCTCTAGTTCGAGACAATCACCCAGAACTGATGGGTCGCTTGCGACAGACACTTAAAAAATAGTAGACAACTGTGGCGAGAATAAGAAAATAAATATTTTTCTTATTTACTAGAATACTAATTTTCTCTATTTAAAATTTAATATATTAAAAATTTACATTATTTGTCATAGTTGGTAGCTTTTATACAACAATCTCTTACGTAGTAGCTCTTCTAAATAGTATTATTCCGTAACTGCAGTATTCATTATACACAAGTACAATAATAATACATACTTTTCCATTTAAAAACTGTTTTCATCAGATGTCAGTTACAATAAGTCTTAATACTTAATACGTAAACAATAATTCAAATACAAAATCAAGTTATAGTCAAGACGTAAAACGTGATTAACATTTAAAACATCTTTTATAAATGTTGTAGTTATTGTTCTTTCTTTCTAGTTATCTATGAATATTTCTTTTCCTTTATCAATAATAACTATAAAAAAATGATTAAATTATTTCTTTTTACTAAAAAGTTTAGAATTTTATAAAGTGTTGTTTAAAATTTTTGGTGTGTAGCACTATTTTCCAAGAATTTTATATTTGCAATAGAATTTTTTAATCGATAGGAAAACTGTTGTGGTTTTTTAAAATGTTTTGTGGTTTTTTTGAAAAAAGCGACATATAATATTATATGTTTTAATAAATATTGACAAATTGTTATCGCCACCGATTACAAGAAAATTGTTGTAATTATTAAGCACTAAACTAAATTAACAATAGTAGTATTCACAGCTTACACTGGCAACACTAGTTGCATTCACTCAGTTCTAGTTTAATTCTAGTTCAGTTCTAGTTCAGTTCTAGTTCAGTTCTAGTTCAGTTCTAGTTCAGTTCTAGTTCAATTCTAGTTCAGTTCTAGTTCAGTTCTAGTTCAGTTCTAGTTCAGTTCTAGTTCAGTTCTAGTTCAATTCTAGTTCAGTTCTAGTTCAGTTCTAGTTCAGTTCTAGTTCAGTTCTAGTTCAGTTCTAGTTCAGTTCTAGTTCAGTTCTAGTTCAGTTCTAGTTCAGTTCTAGTTCAGTTCTAGTTCAGTTCTAGTTCAGTTCTAGTTCTGTTCTAGTTCTGTTCTAGTTCTGTTCTAGTTCTGTTCTAGTTCTGTTCTAGTTCTGTTCTAGTTCTGTTCTAGTTCAGTTCTAGTTCAGTTCTAGTTCAGTTCTAATTCAGTTCTAGTTCAGTTCTAGTTCAGTTCTAGTTCAGTTCTAGTTCAGTTCTAGTTCAGTTCTAGTTCAGTTCTAGTTCAGTTCTAGTTCAGTTCTAGTTCAGTTCAGTTTAGTTTCAGTTCTAGTTCAGTTCTAGTTCAGTTCTAGTTCAGTTCTAGTTCAGTTCTAGTTCAGTTCTAGTTCAGTTCTAGTTCAGTTCTAGTTCAGTTCTAGTTCAGTTCTAGTTCAGTTCTAGTTCAGTTCTAGTTCAGTTCTAGTTCAGTTCTAGTTCAGTTCTAGTTCAGTTCTAGTTCAGTTCTAGTTCAGTTCTAGTTCAGTTCTAGTTCAGTTCTAGTTCAGTTCTAGTTCAGTTCTAGTTCAGTTCTAGTTCAGTTCTAGTTCAGTTCTAGTTCAGTTCTAGTTCAGTTCTAGTTCAGTTCTAGTTCAGTTCTAGTTCAGTTCTAGTTCAGTTCTAGTTCAGTTCTAGTTCAGTTCTAGTTCAGTTCTAGTTCAGTTCTAGTTCAGTTCTAGTTCAGTTCTAGTTCAGTTCTAGTTCAGTTCTAGTTCAGTTCTAGTTCAGTTCTAGTTCAGTTCTAGTTCAGTTCTAGTTCAGTTCTAGTTCAGTTCTAGTTCAGTTCTAGTTCAGTTCTAGTTCAGTTCTAGTTCAGTTCTAGTTCAGTTCTAGTTCAGTTCTAGTTCAGTTCTAGTTCAGTTCTAGTTCAGTTCTAGTTCAGTTCTAGTTCAGTTCTAGTTCAGTTCTAGTTCAGTTCTAGTTCAGTTCTAGTTCAGTTCTAGTTCAGTTCTAGTTCAGTTCTAGTTCAGTTCTAGTTCAGTTCTAGTTCAGTTCTAGTTCAGTTCTAGTTCAGTTCTAGTTCAGTTCTAGTTCAGTTCTAGTTCAGTTCTAGTTCAGTTCTAGTTCAGTTCTAGTTCAGTTCTAGTTCAGTTCTAGTTCAGTTCAGTTTAGTTCAGTTCTAGTTCAGTTCAGTTCTAGTTCAGTTCTAGTTCAGTTCTAGTTCAGTTCTAGTTCAGTTCTAGTTCAGTTCTAGTTCAGTTCAGTTCTAGTTCAGTTCTAGTTCAGTTCTAGTTCAGTTCTAGTTCAGTTCTAGTTCAGTTCTAGTTCAGTTCTAGTTCAGTTCTAGTTCAGTTCTAGTTCAGTTCTAGTTCAGTTCTAGTTCAGTTCTAGTTCAGTTCTACTTCAGTTCTAGTTCAGTTCTAGTTCAGTTCTAGTTCAGTTCTAGTTCAGTTCTAGTTCAGTTCTAGTTCAGTTCTAGTTCAGTTCTAGTTCAGTTCTAGTTCAGTTCTAGTTCAGTTCTAGTTCAGTTCTAGTTCAGTTCTAGTTCAGTTCTAGTTCAGTTCTAGTTCAGTTCTAGTTCAGTTCTAGTTCAGTTCTAGTTCAGTTCTAGTTCAGTTCTAGTTCAGTTCTAGTTCAGTTCTACTTCAGTTCTAGTTCAGTTCTAGTTCAGTTCTAGTTCAGTTCTAGTTCAGTTCTAGTTCAGTTCTAGTTCAGTTCTAGTTCAGTTCTAGTTCAGTTCTAGTTCAGTTCTAGTTCAGTTCTAGTTCAGTTCTAGTTCAGTTCTAGTTCAGTTCTAGTTCAGTTCTAGTTCAGTTCTAGTTCAGTTCTAGTTCAGTTCTAGTTCAGTTCTAGTTCAGTTCTAGTTCAGTTCTAGTTCGGTTCTAGTTCAGTTATAGTTCAGTTATAGTTCAGTTATAGTTCAGTTCTAGTTCAGTTCTAGTTCGGTTCTAGTTCAGTTCTAGTTCAGTTCTAGTTAGTTCAGTTCTAGTTCAGTTCTAGTTCAGTTCTAGTTCAGTTCTAGTTCAGTTCTAGTTCAGTTCTAGTTCAGTTCTAGTTCAGTTCTAGTTCAGTTCTAGTTCAGTTCTAGTTCAGTTCTAGTTCAGTTCTAGTTCAGTTCTAGTTCAGTTCTAGTTCAGTTCTAGTTCAGTTCTAGTTCAGTTCTAGTTCAGTTCTAGTTCAGTTCTAGTTCAGTTCTAGTTCAGTTCTAGTTCAGTTCAGTTCTAGTTCAGTTCTAGTTCAGTTCTAGTTCAGTTCTATTTCAGTTCTAGTTCAGTTCTAGTTCAGTTCTA
Organism: Lucilia sericata; assembly: GCF_015586225.1. NCBI lineage: Eukaryota > Metazoa > Arthropoda > Insecta > Diptera > Calliphoridae > Lucilia > Lucilia sericata. Next base: position 11,553 of record NW_023997501.1, read on the forward strand.
GTTCAGTTCTAGTTCAGTTCTAGTTCAGTTCTAGTTCAGTTCTAGTTCAGTTCTAGTTCTTCTAGTTCAGTTCTAGTTCAGTTCTAGTTCAGTTCTAGTTCAGTTCTAGTTCAGTTCTAGTTCAAGTTTGCAAGACTTTAAATTATTGCAAAAAGCTATTGAAAATATGCAAGATCTTGTAGAATATGTAAGTATGTATCAAAAATTGCAAGTATATCTCAAAAAATTATAAATTTCTTCAAAAAAGTTCTCACTTTTAGTATATTGTAAACTTCTAAGATGTTATTTAAGCAATTATCTATTGTAAATTTGCAATGATATACATTATATGGCTAATTAAACAAAATTTAAAGTTCATTGACCTTTAACTACATCCATAGGTTAAATACTTATGCGGGTACCCTTAGATACACGCACATACTTATTTTCCTCACTACTAAATGTATATAAATTTAATTTAATTAACTTAATACAGCAAAAAAAAAGCGAAAACAAAACAGATGATAATAAATTAATGTGGGTATCGCGCCAACATGTAAATTTTAATAACTAAAGGAATTTGGAGTTTCAACTTAACACACTTTATTAAGAGTCATTAAAAAATATACTTAATGTGACTCAAAAATAAAATTTATATCTCCTCTAGAATGTCAAAACAAGCTTGAGTTTTTTGGAAATGAAAATACAAATTGGAATTAAGAGAAATCGCGAATTGGTACCAAACTAAAGTTAAAATTCTTTTATAATCATTTCATGCAGATCTATAGGATCGTTAATTAGCAAAGATCTTGTTAACACACTACTGTTACTAATCTGAATTTGACGCGGTAGACCTTCCCATGAAGATTAGTGGTTTCACGAAGTTTAATCTGCAATAAAGATATTGAAAGCTGGATTATCAATTACCTCTATGCGGCCAAAGTTCAAAGTAAGGATGCCACTCAACATCTCGGTAAAAATACGACTTATACCCACGGTTCAAAAACAAAAAATCTTTGAAAGCCAGAAGAATGGGTCTCCAGTACAATTACTACTACAGAATTTATCACAATAAGGAGGAGGAGGAGACTATATCTCATCTCTCCTGTTACTGTCCGACATTTAATTGATAAAGGGAATTATATTTTGGATCTTTGTTCTCTTGTATGGAAGATATATCCGGGATAAACCTAAAGAATTTTAATTTAATTAGACCCCCACTTCTTCGAGACCCTACTTCGAACTTTACAATCTGTCCAGAAGAATGAATTCTACACAGCAGCCTTCGGAATATTCGTCGATTTGATACGTCCAATTGCGTTCCAGTAGATTGTTGGATGAATATGGATGATCTTATTTAAATTCATAATCTTCATTTTCTATATTAAAATTGCCTTATTTCGGTCGCGGTTGCTGCCGATCTGACAAAACGTTGTTTATTGGACACTTCCAGTTTAATTGTCATCCGCCTACTCATTCCAATCATCAGATAATGATACGAAATCGGCTTCACCAATACTAGTTACTGCACTTCTGACGCTTTTAAAAAACAACTATCGCTGATATCAACATGAAACGGTCCTTCAGACTCCCTGACGAATGGTGTCTTCCAAGCAGACATCCTAGCGATCAGGAAAGGGACGCAACTGATACGGAATCATATCAATCCCGGGACATTTTATGTTGATAGTCAAGCTGCTCTTAGAGCATTGGCTTTTCACACGTTACATTCGCGTCCCCGATTGGGTGGAGGGGCACTGTAATGTGCATGTTAATGAAGTTGCAGACAAACTGGCTAGATTAGGTTCGAACCTTGATGACAGAGAAAGGATGATAAGACCACCCACTTGTCACTATTAAAGGCTGATATTCGAAAGAAAACCGTGACATCATAAAGCAGTCCTGGAATCGTAGATTGGATTGCAAAGTATGGTTAAAACTTGATATGGAGACTACCAAAATATTTATAGGACTGCAGTCTAAGGATTCTGATAGGGATGCTAACAGGGCATTGCTCAGTTAGGGCCTTTGTCAGTAAATGGGACAGATATATACCGGACTATTGCAGGTTATGCGAAGATAAGGAGGAAATAGAGTCGATCGAACATATAACTACTACTCTCCTAGGATACAGAATTTTAGATTATATGACAAAAAGGGGATATTGCGGGGACACTTTGTGTCATAAGCTTTTGCTAAATTACCCATGGACGAGTCAATAGACTAGTCCATAGACTTATCAATAGTCAAAGACTGGTCCAAAAACTAGTCAATATACCAATCCAAAGACTATTACTTTAAACTAGTTAATATGGAGCAGTTGAGAGTACTAATATATAGACTACTCCATAGTTAAATCAGTAGACTCGTCAGTAGATAAAAGACTTGTCAACAAAGTAATCCATAACGAAAAAGGTAACAAGTAATTTAGTACTTTTATCCCAAAAAAAGTACTCTTTTTGCAAAAAGTTAGTATGGTTTGCAATTTTTACATTTCAATTCTTGATATGAACAGACTTTTGGTAAACAGATTCGTCTAATAGAGTGTCGCAATTGATAATATATTTCGACTTCAAGAATTGTTATAGTTGTACACAAAGAGAAAAACCCGGTAGAAAAGTATCGAAATTAATACAATTCGTTGTGAAACGTGAGCTTACCACGTTTGTTAATATTTAGACAACGGATGTGCATAAAATTTAAATAACTCCCAGTTATGATTTTGACAAACACCGTCGCAATTTTGGCAGCTCATCGTTGCCATTGCAATAACGCATTGTTGTCATTTCGATTACGCTTTGTGTCATTTTGGCAATCCCATCCTTTTGATTTCGACAACGAATGGTTGTCATTTCGTTAACGCAAACGTTCTGTTTGACAACAAAGCCTTGAAACTTTGGTACCATATTATTATTTTTTGTTGTTTTGATAACGTCTTGTATTTTTATATTTTTGTTGTTAATTTGACAACGGATGTTATTGAAAAATTATAATTTGTCTATTTGGTGCCAGACGTGTATGATTTAAAACGTCTTTTTCCCTCTGTGTAAGACTGTTGTCACCGTACCGAATCTTTCATGAAGAACTAAATCAAAACTTTCATTTTTGCAAGTAAATGAGTGTCTGACTAAATTCAAAATATTTCTAGTTTAAAATAAATAAACAATATGAAAAACAATGTTATAATTGATTAAATTTGATTACTTAATCATTATAAAAACAATAAATATACATAATACAAAATCTAAATTTATAATCTTGTTGATAAAACTACAGGTATTCGTTTGTAAGTAAGTACACACTTATTATAATCTTATTTTTTTCTATTTTTAAATAAAAAATATAATAACATTTATTAGGCTTTATAAAGTATAAGTAATATTTGAGAATCTATGTAGTAGTAAATAAAGATTCTTTTCATTTTAAATTGTTTTAATTAAGATATTTAATTTTTCTTTTTTTTACAGCTTTTTCGAACAAACTGACACTTGTGATTTTTTTAATGAATGTAGCGCAATGACGTTATTTAAATTTCTTATTAATTTGTGCTGCATACAAAAGCAGAGAATAGAGTCTAAAACAAAGTCTACAAATCTGAATATGGACGCAACAATAACAACATAACTGATGAAATCTTATACTTAAAAATTGTTTGTTTATTATCGTTGAGTTCTGGAGGTTTTAAAATTAAAGTATTCAAAATCATGTACTATTTAGTAAATATAAACAACAGACAGCTGTTAAATATCTAAAAGATTTGTTTAGAAGCAGATGTAACAGGTTAAACATGTGTGCAATGTATTAGAAATATTTGAAATAAATGTTAAATAAAATGGAACTGGGAATTTCCCATGGGTAATAATATAATCCATATTTGAAATATTCTTAAAGGCACTTAAGTTTTACTTTTAATAAAGTTTAATTTAAAATCTTTATATTTCTTTCATTGTTTAAAAATATCTGTCTGTCAACGTTTCTTATCGAACTTTTACGTTTTATTAATTTATTTTGCATAGGAACAAGAATAGGAACAATTATTACAAAAAAAAAAAAACATTATTTATCAAAGTGGCTCTTAAGTAATTTAATCCTCTTGCTGTTTTTTTGTCTTCGTATTTCAAAAACTCTTTCATAACATCATTCTGAGAAAGAAAAGAATATAAAAAAAAGCATATTGAACGACAAAATATAACCACATTTTACTTCCGGTTTTAAAAGTAAATTAAGAAAATGTTGGCTGCATTTAAGATGTCTTATGTGTAAAGACAGTATGACAAATATGAAAGGAAACACAAAGTGAGCAGTCTTAAAAACAAACCTGGAAAATTTATAACGTTTTGAAATTATATCGTGATAATTTCGTCAGATAACGCTATAAAGGACTTTGGCCACAGTAAACGCCATTATTAGATTTCTCAGAGCACACGATCTTCTGGTAGCCACTAGATCTTAAGTTCATATTGTTTCATTGGCTGGTGTAGAGACCCGCAATATTCAAAGACCTGATTGGATAACGCATTGGAAACCTCATCCTGGTTGTACCGACCATAGACTCTTCCTTCACATATTGGAGAAATATATAATAAAGAATCCAAAATTATTGCGATTTCTTGCAGTCCCGTGTCCGCAAAGAACTATAGTCTATGTGCCCTCAACATAGAGTTTAATTTTATAGTTATCTGTATTGGGCGACGGCAAATGGGCTGAGAGTAAATCTAGCTAAAATTTAAAAGCCGGTAACGCTTCAGTCCTCTCGAACAGAATATCGTAGCCGTGACAGAGTGCCAGTGTCTGTTCCTTTGTAGCGAAAAACTTACCGATCTTGTAAGCGGGCGGAACTGATTGGGAATCACATTGGTCTGGGGTCTGTGGTAACAATTTATGTGTATAGCCAGTCTACACTTAGAGCATTGATATGTTAAACGTTACACTCTTGTTTAATCGTAAAATGTTTCCAATAAGGCTCTGTTGGTTACCTGGACACAACAATGTTCAGGGTAATAAGTTAACAGACAAACTGGCGAGATTAAGTGCGGATCTTGATGCACATGAAATGGGCAAGAGGAACATCCAACCATTTGTAACTATTATAGGTTGATATCCGAAAAAAATCCACAACATAGCATTAATATGTTAAAGGATACATTATTTTTTAGTCGTAAAATGTTTCCAAAAAGGCTCTGTTGGGTACCTGGGCACTACAAATGTTCAGGGTAAGGTGTTAGCTGACAAACTGGCTAGATTAAGTTCGAATTTTAATCTACATGAAATAGACAAGAGGAAGATCCAACCATTTGTCACTATTAATGGTTGATATCCGAAAAAAATCCACGACAAAGACAAGGTAGATGTAGTCTTAAGACTGTAATATGAATTATTCACTTTCTTTGAAGGGAATCAGTATGAACCTTAGTGGCTTTTGAGTGAAATTGCACCTTATTTCTACCTAACACTCCTTAAACTAAGCTAAACTGAGAATCCTCCCTTAATTTACTATAGTTTGAGTCTAGCAAAACTTTTCAACTCGTACATCAGTACAGGTGTAACCATTGTCTCTACTATTCCTTGGGTTATACCCCCCATGGTTTCACTTTTGCTTTCTGTAGGAAAAATGGCCCTAGCCTCTTTATACGCTCTTGATTGAATCGTCAAATGTGTATCCCTTGCAGATTTGTAACAACTCTTCACAGATACTTCATTATTTTCGCAGAATTTTGCAAGACTTGTTAAGTCCTCAAGATTTGCGAGTGTTGTTTACTTACTATAAGTTTTAAAAAAAGTTTCCCAATAAAAGTAACATTTGCTACACTATAGTATTGTATTTGGTTACAATAAACCATTTTTTTTATAACTATAAAGTTAGTAGACACTGTCGTTTAAATGAAAGTGAGTTTTTATGTTGTCACTTGATGACAATGCAGGTTTATTGTTGTCGATGTTGTAGTTGTTCAAAAAAAAAAAGAAAGAAAAAAAAATCCATAATAATCTTGTTATTATTGATGTTGTTGTCGTTGTTATTATTGTTGTAATACGCAAAAATGTTTGTCTTTGACAAACCTCTAGTGATGACGACAATTATGGTGCGATCCCAACAAGCGTATACTGGCTGCATTTATGAAAGAGTGAATGAATGAATATGACAAGTTTTCATTTAGTATTATTGAGTATGTTTGCTGTAGTTTTTTTCTATACTCGTTCAAGTATTTTGTTTTTATATCGAACTATATACAATAGACCATCACACATAACAAACAGCAGGGTGTGTAGGTTTATCTTTAGTAATTATATATGGATTAGGCGTTGTAAAGCGAGTTTTTATACGTAGAACATAGATGGAAAACAAGTGCATCTGCTTAATAAAACAAAAGTTTTTTATTGTTTAATATAAGGGTGGGCAAGTGGGTTTCGTTTTTTTTTTCCTCAAGAGAATAATGATGAAATATAAAAACTTAATAATTTTAGTTTATGTATTAAAAATATGAAAAATAAAGTTTTAAAAAGGTGTGTTTATTTTAAAATTAGTAGATTCAAAGATAGAGAAACTTTTAAATTAAACATTTTGAATAGTTTTTTTTATAAAGTTATTAATAAAATAGCTTTTTATTATATTTTCTAAACATTTAAAAACAAAAATACTATTTAAATGGATCTACCTAATAATCCTTTGCTATTCTTAACCACAAAAATACAAATTCCGAGATTTATCTAATTAATTTTCACAAGAACACATATTTTATTTCATTTACCCTCAAAACGATTAGAAATAGAATAGAAAATTGTGACATATTTTGGTCTATTAACTTTTTGTAGGAGGGGTTGTTTTTTTTTTTTCTCTGACCATCAAACATTTACAACATAATAACGAGGGTTAAAATAGGTCATGGCTAGAAAACAATGTTGAAATAACATTAGAAAAAAACAAAAAACAAAAAGTGACAATAGTATAAAAATTCTAACACAGTGTTAGATTCCATGCCCAGAAATGAATAAATAAAAGAAATCTGTGAAAACCAAGAAAAGAAATTACAACATTTGTTGAATAAATAGAAAAACAAGTGCAGATGTTGCGGGTTTATTAAATGGAAGATGAAAATAAAACTGACATATTGTCATTATTATTTTGGCAAGAAATAAGACGTTTATACCCCACAATATTAGTCGATACTAACACTCACCTTACAGTAAAGCATTCGCAGAATTTAAAAATTAGCATTAATTTAATTAATTAACTATCTATCTATCTATCTATCTATCTATCTATCTATCTATCTATCTATCTATCTATCTATCTATCTATCTATCTAATCTATCTACTATCTATCTATCTATCTATCTATCTATCTATCTCTATCTATCTATCTATCTATCTATCTATCTATCTATCTATCTATCTATATATCTATCTATCTATCTATCTATCTATCTATCTATCTATCTATCTATCTATCTATCTATCTATCTATCTATCTATCTATCTATCTATCTATCTATCTATCTATCTATCTATCTATCTATCTATCTATCTATCTATCTATCTATCTATCTATCTATCTATCTATCTATCTATCTATCTATCTATCTATCTATCTATCTATCTATCTATCTATCTATCTATCTATCTATCTATCTATCTATCTATCTATCTATCTATCTATCTATCTATCTATCTATCTATCTATCTATCTATCTATCTATCTATCTATCTATCTATCTATATCTATCTATCTATCTATCTATCTATCTATCTATCTATCTATCTATCTATCTATCTATCTATCTATCTATCTATCTATCTATCTATCTATCTATCTATCTATCTCTATCTATCTATCTATCTATCTATCTATCTATCTATCTATCTATCTATCTATCTATCTATCTATCTATCTATCTATCTATCTATCTATCTATCTATCTATCTATCTATCTATCTATCTATCTATCTATCTATCTATCTATCTATCTATCTATCTATCTATCTATCTATCTATCTATCTATCTATCTATCTATCTATCTATCTATCTATCTATCTATCTATCTATCTATCTATCTATCTATCTATCTATCTATCTATCTATCTATCTATCTATCTATCTATCTATCTATCTATCTATCTATCTATCTATCTATCTATCTATCTATCTATCTATCTATCTATCTATCTATCTATCTATCTATCTATCTCTATCTATCTATCTATCTATCTATCTATCTATCTATCTATCTATCTATCTATCTATCTATCTATCTATCTATCTATCTATATTTTTTATTACTGTAAGGTATCTCTTAGTCGGACTTGATCTTCTTGTTTCATTTAAAATTAAAAAGAACTTTATAATAAAGCTTACCTTTTATTAAGGGGGATGCTGGCCAAAGGAACAGCTGTCAGCATAAACACGAAAGCCCACAAAATTAGCAACAACAACAATAAACAAAATTTAAAAAGAGCAGCTGATAATTGAGAGGAGCTAAATGAAAAACAGGTTTTGTTTTTATTTTTTTATTTTTGGGAGGGGGCAGCTGTTGTTGTATTTATTATAAAAAATTGCACTAGCGTTTGCTGTTGCAAATTCAGTTGTTGTTGTTTTTTTGGTTTTATTTTAGGAAGAGCAAAAAATACAAAAAGGCAAGACAACTTTTTTGAAGAACCTGCTGCAAAATGAGATGATTTAAAGTACTTTTTTAAAGCATTTGTAGTTGTTGTTGTGCTGGAGATGCTTTGAATAGATGGCGGCTGCTGGTGGCGTCAATAACATTGAACACTTGTAGGCCAAAGGCAACTGGTTTCTGTAAGTTTTGTGGCTAGACTACTTTTTTACAGTTTTTTGTTGCTGTTTTCAATAATTGAATTTGATGTCTGGCAGGCTAACTATAGGCCTGTTCCCATGAAGTGCTAAAGTCCTGTTTTTAATTTATTTCCTTTTGTATAAAAGAAAAAGAAAATTATGAAATTTTTTATGAAAAGCTGTTGCTGGTGGCTTTTTGCAAGGGTTTTCTTTTTATTAACTTTGCATTATTATTTTTTCTATTTAGCAATTTATAATTAGCACTATTATTACACAAAAACAATAGAAACAACGTAAAAAAGAAAATGTGTTGCAATTAACAATATAATGCAATATTTATTTATTATTTCTTTATAACGTTGTTTAATTATGAAGTAATTTTCTGGTTTCCGCGTTGCACACAAACTGCATACAAATGATGATGGTTAATTTTCTTAGATTTTTTTAATCTTTAGTAAATTGTTTCGATTAGCTATGAATAAATTTTTTAAATTTTCATTATATTTTTTTTTTCATTTATTCTCTATCTCTAGCAAAATGTCAAACACAAAACAAAACATCAAAAATATTCACAAACAAAAAACAAGCAACAAAAAACAATACAATTATCATTGGCAAACATCATTATTCATTTTGCGATTCATGAAAAATCATTTTCACTCGTTCTCTTTTATTTAAAACTGAAAAATTTTATATGCACCTTGATTAATTAATTTCTACACTTTTTTTATTATGTTTCAACAATTATTTTAAACGCTTCAATTATTTGCCATTTTAATTAACAAA
>NW_023997502.1:0-22186 GCF_015586225.1 Lucilia sericata
GTTGTGTTTTAAACTGCATGAATGAATGCATAAATGTACTCGCAATTTAACGACTTATTCAAACAACTATAAATGTTTTGAGTTTGTTGTTTAGCCTTTTTTTATAATTTTACGTATTATCACAAGTTTTAAAGTCTTTTTGCAAAAAGTCCGGTTTTTGAACTTTTCATTAGAACAAATTGTTTATATGCTCCGTATCAGTAGAGATACACTGTCTATAATATATTGTAAACTATTAAAACACTTTTATCCTGTAACGGGTTGCAAACAGAATCACTCAAAATTCTCGAATAGGAACCTTAGAACTAGTGATGTCGCCCATTACTTCTGGAAACAATTCTTTGGATAATTGTTGTGATTTTCTAAGTACTTCAAAAGAGTTTTGAAAGAACTAGTTCTTTGACACTATGTTGGAACTAGTATCCATAGAAAGCGTACTTGTTCCAACAATTTCTTGGAAATAGTAATAGTGGTGCACAGTGGTATTAAAATGAAAACTGAGCGAAATAAGTCTGTAACTTCTAAAGGTTTAGTTCGAAAGAAGCATTTCCATTTTGTTTCAATGCTTTACGATTGTGTGTTTTTGTAAGTTCGTCGCCCCTATTCTGCATTTCAATTCGAATTGAAATTTTCTCCGTTTGGCAACTTTGGTATTCTGCATTTCGATTCGACTCTCTGCCACATAAACAACAACTTACAAAAACGTAGGTACGATCGTAACGCAGAATACACACATTCGTAAAGCATTGAAACGAAATGGAATTGCTTCTTCTTTTTCTTACGATTCAGTTTTTTGTTAGAATACCTTTTTTCGATCGTTGCAACTGAAGGCGTAAACGTAATCGAAATGCAGAATAGGGGGGTTATTTATGTGGCGGAGAGTCTAATCGAAATGCAGAATACCAAAGTAGAAAATTTCAATTCGAAAAAAATTTTTGAAAATTTTCATAGAAGACTTTTTGTATTTGCTAAAAAGGTGATCCCCCCGTATTAAGTATCTCGGTTGGAAATTTTATTTTCAGAAATTTTTTGTGCTTCTCATACAAAAGTGCTTCTCATACAAAATTAAAAAAAAAATATCCATCCGTATTTATAAATATATAGATATATATATAGATATATAGATAATATATATATAGATATATATATATATATGATATATATATATATATATATATATATATATATATATATATGTATATATATATATATATATATATATATATATATATATATATATATGTATATATATATATATATATATATGTATATATATATATATATATATATATATATATATATAATATATATATAATTAATAGGCAAGACGATTTTTTGTGACCCCTTTTACTCTTACCGTATACATCTGATCTTGGCAAAAGATATATCATTTTAAAGGTATTTGTTCACAGATGTGCACAATATATATATTAATGAGATCGGTTCAGAATTTTAGGAGCTATAAGCGTTTAAAGTTGTTACTAATACATAGAAACAATAGTCACACGTACGTATTCTTGAAATTAAAAACAAACAAAGCATGAAACAAAACAAAAAAGTAAACAACACGGCTTTTTGAAAAAAAGAGAGGAGAGTGCAGGAACGTTTAACTTCTCTGTTGCTGTTTTCTTTTTGTATTTTGCATGATATTTGTTTTTGTTGTTTTTAATAAGATTTTTGTAAACAAATAAGTATGTAAACAGGCGCAGGCACTGCGAAAATAGGATTTTATTGTTTTATATTTTTGTGTAAAGTGCTAAATTGTGAATTGTTATAACATCGTTACGATTGTTACCAAATCGAATATTTTTATAAGAAGTAGGACTTCAGTTTTATATTTAGAGTTTTCGATTGAAGGTTTTTCCTTATTTAACTTTTCATAATAATTAAATTGAAGGACTTTCCTGAGGAAACAACGAACTGGGAATATAAAAACATATGTAAATAATGCTTGGGGACACCTCAAGATATGCCAAAAAATGTACTGATATTGGTGTTTGACCTGGAAAAATATTGGTAGGACATCAGTACCGGAATTCAGTAATTTTTTTAATTTTAAGTATTGATATCGTAAAGTAATGACAAATATCGGTTACATTAACGAATTTTCAATTCCCTAACTTTTTAACGACCGTAGAATATTTTAAAGACAAAGATCGGAAAACTATAAGCCTGTATAAAATATATGTAAGTAAAGTTTAGTTCGTCATGCCGGTACATGATACACCGCAATAAATGGATAGGTATATCGCTTATATGCAGGTTTAGCACAGCGAGGATTTGATGATATTCTTCTTTTTTGGGTTATTCTAACCAATTAGGAAATAGTAGTGTAAAGTGAAAACTGTAAGTTAAATAGGTGATGGTTATATGCTATATAAAAATACATAAAACTGCTAGATGAAACTGCTAAATATAAATCATGTCTTTTGAGATGAAGAGTGTTTAACCGTACTTAGCAATTTATCGTTTATTTAATAAATGTAGGTCTGCTGAGTGTTATAAGGGAGAATTTATACAGCATATACTTGATGGAAGGACTACTAATGACATCCAAATAAAATTTATTTGTAATTAGATAAGACATTATTTATTTTAAATATTTTTATTGTTTTGACAAATTATTTAGAACATTTCCACTCTGTATTTTGAACAGCTAACATATCTTGGTGTGCACAGTAGAGTACTCCAGCATTGTGAACGTAGCGTAAATATGTAGGGGATAATAAGTCGATAGAAGAAATGTTCGATATTTATTATTATTAAAATAGTTGAAATACTTTTGTAAAACAAGTTGTATAACTAATTTTGACAATTGAGGTTTTGAACTTCTGATGGGACTTTTACCAAAAACCCATCACATTTTCTAAAAGAAAACATTAATCAAAGTAAATTATACACTTTGATAATATCAATAAAGTCAATTTTTTACCGCAGATTTGAACTACAAAAAAGGTGTTTTATTTTAGCATATTTATGCATTTTTTCCAGCGTAGGTTCTGGTCGAATTTCGACCGCTGGGCGAACTCTAGTATAAAGTAATGTGTGTTTGTATGTTTGTTTGGACTTTATAGACTGCTAAACGGCTGGAGCGATTTTCCTGAAATTTTCACAGTGTCTTCCTGCATATCTGGAAAGAACTATATGCCTACCTTTTGTTTTGGAATTTCAAGTAGGCAAAGTACCACGTCCACATACGAAGTTAGCTTTAAAAGTCTCATATCTCAGAAACTGCAACAGCTAGAGTCCTTAAACACTTTTTACGAACAATTTTGACATCCATAAGAATGTCATAGTTGGCGTGGCATCTTACATATTAAGAAAATATTAAATGAGTATATATGAGAAAATATAACAGTTAGAGTCCTTAAATTTTGTCGGAGCAACTTTAGTGTCAATACGATTATTTAGGACAAAAAGTGGGGGGTACTAGCAGCAGAGGGCGTGGCACCTCTTATATGAATTAAATACACAAATTCGTTCATCTTGGAAACTATTAGAGTTAGAATCTTTAAATTTTGCACGAAGAACTTTAAATTCCATGTGAACATTTTGGGTAATAAATTGGTGGACTACCAAGGGGGGGGGGGTGTGTACGTCCCCTCCCATATGAACTAAATACAAAAATTCGTTTTATTTCGGAAATTAATAGAATTAGGTTCTTCAAATTTTTCACGAAGAACTTTAATATTCATCTAAACATTTTGGGAAAAAAAAGGACGGACTTTCATATGAATTAAATAGATAAATTAGTATATCGGAGAAACTATTAGAGCTAGAATCTTCAAATTTTACATGAAAAACTTTGACATTCATGTGAACATTTAGAGAAAAATGAACGGGTTTTTCAATGGGGCGATTGCCACCTCCCATATGAATTAAATGCAAAATTTCGTGTATCTGGGAAACTATTAGATTATTACACTTTTCATAGGTTACATTTAAATCTTAATTAACGTTTGGAAAAATTGGCGAACTTGCAATAATTTGAATGGCATCTCATTATGTATAATAATAAACTATTATGGTTAGAATCTTCGTTAAGTGAGTTTTCTTATTTATATTGTTTTCAGAGTAGCAAAGCACACTGGGTATAGCTATTGTATTCTATAAAATAGACAAAATTTCCTATCCATTGATATATAATATGTCCTTTTTCATGATATCTTAAAAACCTAATGTGTAATCTTTTAACAAAGTACATCCATTGTATGTACATCCAAAGATGTGGGTCCTTGGTGTCATTTTTGCAAAAAAGTAATAATTTTCCAATGTTCATATCTTGCAAACCATTCGGAACTTTGATTTACTATCTGAGGCAAAGTTGTAGAACAATAATTGTGAACATATAAAATCAAAAAACGGCATCTTCAAGATAAATCGTTTTTTTTTTCAAGTACTTCTTTAAATTAGGCGTATACTTTATATTTGTAATATAAATAAATCATTAACATTATACGTACTGGTGTCGTTAATAAAAGCATTGCAATTTCACAATGTAAAACTTTCCATTTGAAATGAAAAAAATTAAGATGAAGTTTTTTTTTTAATTTTATATGTTCACAATTTTTGTTCCTTAGGACAAGAGCTACAACTTTGCTTCAGAGAGTAAATCAAAATTCCGAACTGTTTGCAAGATATGAGCCTGAGAAAATTATTACTTTTTTTGCAAATCTTTGAGGGCGAAACTGGGAGACACGGGTCTGTTTTTTGTCTTTATCAGGTAGTGGTGTACGTATATGGTTATATTTCCGTTAATTAAAAAATTACACACAGTGTTATTCGAAGAAAAACTTTTATTTGTTATTTGTTCGAATAATCGAATAGTTTTAAAGATTAATAGACTATTCCAATGAAAAAATATTGTAAATATTTATTCGAACTTTTTTAAACATGAATAATTGACAACCCTATATATTACTGACTGTATAAAGGATCACAGATCCTTTTTCTCGATTCAGTTCCATGTTTGATTGCATTCTTATAAAAAGTAATCACATTTGTCGAAGTTCTTCAGAGATAACAATATTTTTACCAAAAAAAAGCAAAACACTCGACTATTCTTATAAAAAGGTAATCAATCAATCCATCAATAACATTCAAGAAAATTAATTACTTGTGTACAAAATGTTTATCATAATTGTTTGTTTGTTTATTTTTTTTTTCTTATTTTTACCAAATATCTTAAAACTTAATTATATTTTTGTTGATGATGAGTATTTAAGGAAAACTTTTCATGTTAAATTTGTTGATACAAAACAACAAATAAGAAATTACAAGTGAAAAAAAAAACGAAACATACAAATAAATACCACAAAAACCATCAACACCAACGAACTTCTAAAAAGACAACATTCCCACCATGATTACACCAAAAGACTTTACTTGCCAATGCTACTACTGCTGCTGCTTCCTTAGCAGGATACAAAGAATGAGTGTATAAACTTATAAAATACAATTTCGTTGACATTGTCAACTTGACTTTTCGCAATAGCAAAAATAACTTTCAAAAAACTTTTTAAATCCAACAACTTGTTCATTTTTGTTTTGTTGTTACTAAAAGCTTTAAATTTCATTTTGTGCAAAAAGTTTTGTGTTGGAAATTTTTTTTGTTTCCTTCTAGCAGCGTTTTGCTGTGTGCATTAGTCAGAGTTTGAAGGAGTTTATTTAAATAAATTAATTTGGTTAGATTTGTATTTATGCAGGCAATGTATCAGAGAAATCCAGATTCGACTTTTATATGGCAAGAGCGAAACGGAACTGAGAATTTGAACTTCATGACAATAGAAACTCGATCAAAGATCGTGAAAAAGATTAGATTTCCTGATTTAACTTTTCAGTAGCGAAAAATCCAGATTCAACAGTAGTATACTAGGGTTCTATAAATCGACTTTCGAATAATCGAACAATCGACTTTTTGTCGAAAAAAGTCGAAAAGTCGAAGTCGACTATTTTGTTCCAAACTTTGTTAATAAAAGTCAAAAAAGTCGAAAAGTCTGAAAGTCGAAAAAAGTCGAATAAAGTCGAAAAAAGTCGAAAAGTCGAAAAAAGTCGAAAAGTCGAAAAAAGTCGGAAAAAGTCGAAAAGTCGGAAAATAAATCTTAAAAAAGTGGAAAAAAAAGTCAAAAATTTTAAAATAGTCGGAAAAACTCGAAAAAAGTCAAAAAATAGTCTAAAAAAAGTCGAAAATAGTTAAAAGTCGAAAAAATCGAAAAGTCGGAAAAAGTCGAAAAAAGTCTAAAAGTCGAAAAAAGTCTAAAAGTCGAAAAAAATCAATCGACTTTTAATTAAATGAAAAAAGTCGAAAAGTCGAAAAATCGACTTTTCATAAAATGCAAAAAGTCGAGAAGTCGAAAAGTCGACTTTTAACTAAATGAAAAAAATCGAAAAGTCGAAAAGTCGACTTTTCGTTTCAACTATAGAACCCTATAGTATACTGTCTACTCCTTATAAAAAGTTCGAAGGTTCTATGAAATACCAGGACTGATAAACTACAGTAGGAGCCCCAAATACATATGTCATTCAAATAGAATATCCCTGGTTAGCAGGCAAGATTTGACTACGACATTGTACCAAATATCGACCTGATTTGGAACCATACCATTGCGGTCTAAAAGTGTGAGAAAAATAAAACTCAATAAAAGTCTGTAGGGGGGTTATGTTATATGGAAAGCTCGCGACTTAACGAAAACACTTTTTCTACATTTTCTACCCTAATATAGCCTGTTATTCCTGTGACCCCGAAATTTGACCTGATACTTCTAACATATTTGAATAGTTTCGTCAGTGACACAACCTTCAGTCAGTCCAGATTATAATACAAGCTTATACCAAGATATATTAGTATAAGCTCTTGTAGGGCGAATCAGTGGCAATGGTGGCCCACTTGAGATTCGACTTGTTCGTCTCTCATTCGTCTATCATGTTTGATGTCGCAGCAAGGTCAATATGAATATCCTGCAGCAATAGAGTGTCGTCTAAGTTGGAAGTGTCAGTGAATATTTCGACTTTATCACATTCGAAGTGAGAGTCTTGAGAGAGATAAAACTGTCTACGTACATATGTAGATATTAATGTTCGACCTTTTGAGATTTTATTCTCGTATGGATGTCGTAAATTTCAGCCTAGGCAATCTGATAGAGACCACGCTAGTAAGAGGGTTAGATATGTTAAGTTCATGATATCAATTGCTTCGCTTAGAAGTGCTAAATTATCAGGAGCTATATGGCAGGAATCAATTATGAAACTTTTTCATGTGTCTAGACTGAGAATAAACAATAACTTATAGGAATTTCAGCGGTTACGAATGGTTTTAGATCTAACCATGTCATGCGTTCAATATATAAAACGCCACTTTTAACAGTTCCGGAAGATCACAGTTGTCGTATTAAAGATCTTATAAAAGCTTTAGTATTTTGGATTAAATTGAGGTAGCAGGGCGATTAAGGCTAAACATTTGAGGTTTTCTAATGGGTCGTCGATTTCAGGAGAAGTGTTCTCTCTTTTGTTGTCATCACACATTGCTGGCTGATAAATGTAGAGCATAAGCATCGAAGAAAGGTAGATTAGGTCTTAAAACAGGAGACTATAAGAGCGTATACTTTCTATTCTTTTATTTTTCAAAATCATTAATTTTCACATGAGTTTGAACAGCCCACAGTGGTATAGGAAAAAAAAGAGGGAAATAATTCGGTAACTTCTAAACCGTTAATCCGATTTTAATGAAATTTGGTATGCACAAAGAGGAGGTGTTGTCGAGTTTAGGTTTTGAATTTGGACCTTATAGGCCAACCAGGGGCCCCGTCGTATATAGAATCTCCTCATCGAGAGGAAAAATGTCGTCGTAGCAGTAAATTATCTCTTATAGTTTAGGAGATATTCGATAGCGGGTCCAAATATTCCCGATTTTCGGGAATATTTGGAATATTTGGCATTTTAATTTAAAAAAGGCGATTTTTTGTAATTTTTTTGGGAAAAAAGTATCTTTTTCTCTTTAAGTTATCTAAAAAGTTTTTAAGAAGATGTATATAGAATTTATACTTTTTGGAAAGCTGACTTTACATAAAATACGATAAATGAAACAAAACCTAAAATTTTTGATACCGAGGGGACCAGGTCCATCCAAAAAAACCCTATTTTTTATGGAAAATTCAATTTTAAGCAAAAATTCTCAAATCGCATAGTCGATATCAAATTATAGTGACCTGTTTTATATGACCCAATATGTTCTTAATCATTTTGTAACGGGTTTCGATAACCCCGCCCATATCCATACCAGATATAATAGGCAAAAAACTAAAAAATCCCATTTTTGGGATTTTTTAAAACTTTTTGGGAATTCCGGGATCTCTAATAAGAAAATTCGAAATTTTTATTTAATTTTGGATTTTGAGTAAAAAAATCTACCTAACTGTAAAATTTCATCAAAAATATTCATAAATAAAATTTTTATTGCAATTTGAAAAATTTGTATCTTCGCAAAAACTGAATAAAAAACATTATTTAATTTTTTTAAAAAAAGTATTCCGCGAATTTTTTAATTTTCAAAAATTATATACAGTTTTGAAAAATAGACAAATTACCTTTCCATTGATATATAACATGCCTACCTAATGTTTTTTAAGTGACAAATTAATTAGGGAAAACTCAACATCTTTTAGAAAATTTTCCTAGCACTATTATTTTCATCCATAAGGTTAACTCTTAAATTTGTTACATATATGGAAAATGGCGAAAATCGGGAATATTTGGACCCGCTTTTATCAAAAAAACTAAAGTAAGGACGGTAAAAATTTTAAAATTTTTATTTTCAAATGCGAATATCTCCTAAACTATAAGAGATAATTTACTGCTCGGAACTCAAATGAAGAAATAGGATCGTTTTTAAAAATTTAGCATAGCCGAGGTGTCCTAATTTGAGGACTCCCCGTCGGGCCCCTGGCCTATAAGGTCCAAACCTAAACTCGACTACACCTCCTCTTTGCTCATACCAAATTTCATTAAAATCGGATTAACCGTTTAGAAGTTACCGAATTATTTCCCTCTTTTTTTTACCCTATACCACTGTGCAGCCCATTGTATTATACACGCAGATCATTTAGATGCCGCTACCGCCTATTTTTCTTCGTCCATTTATTAGGAATCATAGGGAGATGGGATATGATTTGTGCCGATTAACATGTTTGCCACAGATTCCGTTTGTAACTCATATTTTACATATTTAACCCATCTATGTAAACCTAATACGGATAGGTGAATAACCTATTTCAAAATTAAAATACTTCTACTTCATTCTTTTACACTTCTGTTTAATGATTTGTGAGTTTGAATATTGTGTATATAACTACATGAGTATATAGTCAGTATAATAGTGTCTGAATGTTCAACTCATCTTAATTTATCAAAAGTTTTTAAAAAGGAAGTTACACTCTTTTTGTGCCATTTAACGCATTTGTTGCATTTAGCTGTGTATTTCTTCTATCAGTGTGAACATACAGACACACAGACAGACGAGTGTGTATGTATGTTGGCTGCTTATATGAATAGTGACTATTTCTTCCTTTTTTGTTTTCAATGGTAAATGGTTTTTGTGTTCTTTTTGAACTTTTTTTGTGTGATTCCTTTAGCTGTTTTTATTTTTCTTGTTTGTAAGTTTACGACTATTTATTTTCTGAGACGGTGCCTTTTTTCATAATACTCACTGTAGAAGGGTATTAATATTAGTTTGATCTATTATTGGAGCGTGTGAGCGTTTCGTATTTGCATCAAACACATGCTAAAAACAGATAGATAAGCTGAGAGATATATGATATAACTGTTAGAACACACCACAGATTAGAATTTTTTCGCCTTTACTCTGGGTAACCACGATTTTATTGCCTTCTGGGGACCCTAACCGAGGACCGACTAACACCATTCTGCTATATCGAAATACTTAAAATTACACCTGTAGAAGAGCCGAGGAGGTACTGAATACGTCCTTAAGTTGGACTCAACCAAGAGAGCAAAAGAAAAATGAAAATTTCTTAATACACTGACAGAAAGATATCGGTGATAACTTTGTCGAATTAAAGAAGAAGCAAATTACTCGAACATTGGCACAAAGATGTCGATGATGATAGAATTTAGTCTTTAGAAGTAGATTTTAGAAATCATTGAAAAAAAATCTAAGACCATATTAGACAATAATGGAATACTATACTAGTGACAAGCGGAGAACCATATGTGAACCAGGCTACTTGGGTATAATCGGTACTGAAAAAGCGAAAATACTTGATATAAAGGGAAGGGAACTTGAGAAAGTAAACCTGACGGATGCAAAATCGATTGACCTGACGGAATTAAAACCGAATTAAAAAAGGAGGAGATAATTCGTTTTGAACTTTTGGTATAATGGAACGGTTTGTATATTGACCCCAATGAGAGAACAATAAACAGGCTTCTCGGAATGATTAAGTTCGTAGGTAGAAACACAGGGTTAAAATAATTTCAATAAAAGTTAAAGTAAAAAGTAGGGTAACAACAATTCGTTGCATTAGATTATCACATCCTTTTTTTTCTACTTTGATATATTGTAGTTGTTTATTCTTGTTGTTGTTGCTGTTACTTTTGCGTTTATTTCAATATAAGTTCGTTTCGGTTAAATGTTCTTTATTGTTGTAGTTGTTGCATGAGTATGAATTTTAAATGACATTTAGCTGTAACAACTTAAGTCATAAATAAATTTGTCTGAAAGGATTGTGGGGGTTTCTCTTTTAGCAACAAAAAAAAAAAAAAACTACAAAGTGAAACAACTGTTTTTATCACTGTTTGTTAAATAGTAAAACTATAAATATACAAAATGTTTTAAAAGATTTCTGCTTTATATTTTATGAGGCGATAAATGGAGACAAATTTATGAACATTTTTCTTGACTAAGTTATTGTATGTTTGTCTTTTTCTGTAGTTTTTGTTTTAGTTTTTTGTTTGTATTATGTTTACAAAGAGAAATGATTACTAAAATTAATTTTTATAATTATTTTTCATTTAATAGATAAATCATCTTTTAAAAGTTCTATGAACTTTGTAATTTAAAGATTTGTAAGATAAGTTTATTTAAGATCAAAAGCAAAACATTAAAAACAATAATTGTTACTTTTTTTAATATTTGAAAAGATGACACTTAAATAAAACATTTTCTGAACTGGACACTTGTAGGTCTTGGTAAGATTTGAATTTTCTTTGGCTACAAAAACTTTTTAGAAGTCGTGTTCTGATTAAATGACTACATACTAAATTACTATAATCTTTTTATTCCAGATAACAAAGAGTTAGGCAGCCAATAATGGGTAAGTCAATACAAGATTATCTTATTATACCCTACACCACTTCAGTGGGGAGGGTATATAGGGTTTGTGCTGATGTTTGTAACGCACAATAATATTGGTCCTATACCACCTGAAAGTATACCAATCGACTGAGAATCATTTTCTTGAGTCGATTTAGCTATGTCCGTCCGTCCGTCCGTCCATGTAAACCTTGTAATCAAACTACAGGTCGCAATTTTGAAGATAATTCAATGAAATTTGGTACATGATCTTCTATTGTCCCAGGGACGAAGCCTATTGAAAATGGTTGAGATCGTTCCATTAGGGGCTTGTAACCTTGTAATCAAACTACAAGTCGCAATTTTGGAGATAATTCAATGAAATTTGGAACATGATCTTTTATAGTACCATATACAAAGCCTATTGAAAATGGTTAACATCGGTCCATTATTTCACCCAGTCCCCATACAAACCCCCCGAATAGGGCTTTTAAACTTTGTAATCAAACTACAGGTCGCAATTTTGGAGATAATTCAATGAAATTGGCACATGATCTTTTAGGTATCGTAAACGAAGCCAGTTGAAAATGGTTTTACAATCGGTACATTATTTCACCTAGCCCCCATACAACTGAACTCGCCGAATAGGGCTTTTAAGTTCATAATTATGTTTAATATACTCATATCTCGAAAAAAAAAGCTGAAAAAACCAAGTTTCTATACAAGATTCGATGACCCTCACGAATTCCATAATAATAGGTCCTCATATGACCCTAGCCCCTATGAAAAGCCCCCATCAAAATTTCCACTTAAATAACCACAATTTTATTCAACAATAAACGGCTTAAGTATGTATATCTGAGGCAAGGTACAATTCAATTTAAATGCTTTATTATGGCAAATAAATCACATTATGTTTTTGTCAAAGGTGTAGGGTATTATATGGTCGGCCTCGCCCCGACTAATTTATTACTTGTTTTCTTAAAATCAAAAATATTTGAGATTGCTATTTTTGTTCTATAAGCTTAATGATAATAATTTTCACACCACAGTGTTTTTTATGGTAATTTGAAACCCATATTAGAAAATTAACAGACTAAACAATAATACATATTTGTTAAAGTATAATAACAACAAAAATACCAAACAAATTGTAAACAATTCCCCTTTATTCATAAACGTTAAATTAAAGTTATTTATTGTTTATTAGAGGAATTTTATATGGTTAAAGTTTGTAATAAATCATATATAAGACATTGATAACTTTATGAATACGTTGGTTCAAATACAAAAACTTCCTAACACACAAATACAAATATACTACTTCATTAGGGTAATCTAGATTAAATCTTTGAAATTCCCTCCCTAAAAAATAACTTAAAAATTCTACTCTGTTGAAGACATTCTGAAGCCATGACTACCTATGACAACCTTTCTATACATTTATTGCTTTTGATGTTTTTGTTTAGCAATTTCTGTTTAGTAAAGGTCAATAAAGTACCAAATTCGTACTTTTGGTACTTTTTTGAAAACAATATTTTCCTCAAAAAACTGTTACATTGAACCTAGAACATGGAGAGTCCTGAATGATTGAAAATCGAAAAGTTCAAATGGATCTTTTTCCATATTTTATAATATTGAGTCCAGAAACAACAATTTAAACTTTCAGTATCTTACGAGTATGAAAATGTATAATATGGCACCTTTCGGCGATTGTGAATCTAAAAGGGCGAATGTTTTGGTACTTTTTCGTTAATTTTGAATTTTTCCATAATATTGACCGAAACACAATAAATTAAATAAAATAAAATCTACAACAGCAAACGTTTTTGGTACTATTTCGTTATTCAAATGGTACCTTTTAAATATTGTGTAATTTTGAACGTAGAATTAATGAATAAGAATTTATAAAATGATAGTTTTTGGTGAATGAGAAGCTTAAAGGGGAACCTTTTTGTACCTTTTCGTTTTCAAATGGTACTTCTTGAATTTTCAAAACTAAAACATTTTATGGTGACGTACTTTTTTCAAATAGTACTTTCATGTTATACCCTACACCACTATAGTGGGGAGGGTATTTGCGTCTGTGCAGATGTTTTGTAACACCCAAAAATATTGGTCCTGCACCTTAAAATCAATTAATCACTTTCTGAGTCATTTAAGCTATGTCCGTCTGTGTGTCCATGTAAACTTTGTGCGCATGCTACAGGTCGCAATTAATTACTTTCTGAGTCAATTAAGCTATGTCCGTCTGTCTGCCTGTCCGTCCATGTGAACTTTGTGCGCACGTTATAGGTCGCAATTTTCAAGATATTTTGATGCAATTTGACAGATAGTCTTCTTTTGACCCAATGAAATGGTTGAAATCGGTACATTATTTCGCTTAGTCCCCATACAACCGTACCCCCCGAATAGGGCTTTTGAGCTTATAACAGTGGTGCTCAAACACATACTACCATAGACTACCATAGTTTTATATGTGTTGGTAAAGCAGCAGAGAACAGAATTCAATTCAAAATAAAAGTACTCTAAAAAAATGACTACAAACTATAAAGTATATGCTAACTGTCAAAAATTTTTTATGGATTTTGACAGCCAGCGTATATCAAAGGTCTATATATAAAAAATATCAACTGTTCTCTCATGTTCTCCTACATTAATTCGGCTTTCTCAAAATTTTGTTGTTGTATTTCTATGTGTATTTTAAAAACGTCGCGCACAGACCTTGCTTAGACAAGTGCTGATCAGCAACTGATTTGATTTTGTTTTTCAAGTTGAGAGCAAACCAACTGATATGGCTCATTATAGAAAGAAGAAAAATTAAACCTATAATGTATGTGTATCAACTTAGCGTCAGCAGAATTTTCTTACCCTATCACGCCTGCTATGAAATGGCAATTCTTGAGCTCCTCTGACTTATAATTATGTTAAATGTTGTAGGCTCTCTACAAAAATCGGCAAATCTTAGTTTTATATATGTTTAAATGATACTGTTGAAACCAACGATTTTTGATCGAAATTTTTATCTTCGGTACAGGTTCTGTAAAAGCGTTATGGAGTCGACACTCATTCTTTTAAGCGGTTCTGACACAATTTTTAATCCAAAGAAAAAAGACTCCTCAGGCCACTTGACTTGCTAATATGGGCGCAAGATTTTTCAATGAAACATACTTCTTTGAACCCACCCTATTATACACATATATATAAATCTCCATGTGCTGTAGTAGTTTTTGTTTCCATAACATAACTGTATGCAAAACAAAAAGACAACAACTAAACTTTTCTACTAAATGCAAAATTAATGTAAAAACTTTATCGTTGTATGAGAGGATAAACGCATAAACTGTTACGGAAGATGTTGATTTCCGGAAGCTTTACTATGTTTAAGCTTCTTATTCTGCCACAACAACTTTAAAGTCCTGACGTCCTGAGACTTTACTCAGTATATTGAATTGTACAAGTATGCAACGCAACATTCAGCAATACATCTGTACATTTAAGTAGTTACGAGTTGTATAAACTTGTCTATAATATTTTAAAATTTGTTGAGTTTATTTCGGTTAGTTTGTTTTTTTTTATATATGTAGTTATGAATTTATCTTTAGAGATACATTTGTACTTGTTGTTGCTTGTTAATATTTTTCAACTAGTGCTTCTTTATGAATATATTTAAATATTTATTATCTAATGATGTTGTTGATTCTTCTTGGGTTTTTATATAAATATTATCAACAATCAGTTGAGTTGATGTTGGGGAAGTTAAGTTGTGTGCGATTATATAGCAGAGAAATCGAAAATTTTAGTTTAATATTTATTACTTGGGCCGCCACAAATATTGAAATTTAACATTCTAGAGTACGTATTTGAATTCAATTTTTAAACTTATCAAAAATATATTATTTAAAAATTTTTTTATAAATTCAAAATTTTATTATAAATAAGTTTTTTCCCTGAACTGTCCAACTTGTTTGCTTTAGTGCGGCTGGTGTCTGTCTCCTCCTTTAAAGAAAAAAAAAAAAACTTAAAAACTAAAGATGAAGAAGGCATAACGGAAAACTCAATTGAAAAAGTTTCTTGTTCATTTCCGTTATTGTGTTATAACAAAAATAACAAAACTTACAGCAACCACTTGTGGGTGGCATTAAGGAAATGGTTTCTTTTTATACTCTACATAACAATAATGATTTTGTACTGCGGTTTGTAACACAATAAAATATTGGTCCTACTTTTATGTAAATCGATAGGCAAAGAATCATTTTGTTTGTCGAATATGTGATGTCCATGACTAATATCTTATACTAAATCTTTATCTTAATACCTTAAATTTGAAAGATTTATTGGAATTAAAATAATTTATTGTAAGAGGGGTTATTATATAATGTGTGGGTTCCATAAATGGATGTAAAGCGTTTTAAATAAATATAGCGCAAGTGTTGATATCTAGATAAAAACAGATATGTATAGAAAACTTGGAATGTATATTTTAATGATAGATCCTTAATTGACCATAACTCATATACAATTTCAATTTTTTAATTTTAATTAATCCTCAAATCTAGCGACACTGGTATATTCATAGACATTAGCAAGTACAGTACATAAGTTAAGAGTGAAAGAATAGAGAGAATTATGAATTAAATTTAGTTTTTTCGTAAGTAGGTATAGACGGAAATTGTCTATGTGAATACGGGGAGTATGAGTGATATTTAATTGTTTGTTTAATAATAATAAGTATACGTACTGTTGGTATTGTTGGGAACATTTACTTCTAGTAAAAAGTATAATTTTTTGCAGTTAATTAAGTTCAGTTAATTTTGTAATCTCAGCTTTAAATTTTAGAACATAATTCAAGTTCAATTTTCTAATTTTAATTAATACTGCTGTAGGTTTTCATATAGTCGGTTTTGACTGGCTATACTTTCTGACTTGTTGTTATAATTGTTGCTACCAATCACTATTTTATTATTGTTTCATTATAACAAACATAACTTTATTCTAAACGTGTTTGATTACTTATATATGTATGTTGTTTTTGTAAATTCTGTTATCTTTATTTTTCCATCATTATTTCTTTCTTTTTCTTTATGTTTAACTTATTAATAATTTCCTATTTAATCTTTTTTCATGTACAATTCAATATTAATCATACAAAAGAGTAATAAATCTTTTTCTGAAAAATATTTTATTTATTGTGATGTGATTTTCTATTGATGATAATAATGATGACTATTTCCCCCTTTTTCTCAGTAATAACTAAATGGTCTTTCTTGGCAATAAGTCTAAATCGTTATAATTCTTTTGTATTACAAAAAATTTCTCTTATCGGTGCCGACAGTTTGTATGGCAAATCTAATACAAAGCTGAAGATAGACAGAATAAAAACTAGTTTTTCACTTCATTTCCCATTTATGTATGTATGTTCGTTTGCGTTTTCATTTTTACCTGACAGCAACAAATCCATAAATGACAGTTTCATGCAATATATTCACAGACATTAGCGAGTACAATACACAAGTTAAGAGTGAAAGAATTGAGAGAATTATGAATGAAATTTAGTTTTTTTTGTGAGTATTGTATAGAGGGAAGTTGTCTATGTGACTACGGGGAGTATGAGTGATATTTAATTGTTTGTTTGAGAATAATAAGTATACGTAGTGTTGGTGTTGTTGGGAACATTACTTTTAGAAAAAAGTATGTATAATTTTTTGCCTTTTAGAAAGTAATCAAAATTAACAATTTATTCAAAGAGTATGTATACCAAATTTCTCCAAATCGGAGAGGGTAAGGTGCGAACCCTGTTTGAAATATTTTAAAGCGACCCTTAAATAAAATAAACTAAACTAGAAGGAAAACAATTGTTAATATTTAAAGAAAAATGTAAAAATCCCTAAAAATACCGCAAAAATTATAAAAAAATCCACAAATTTTATGAAAATCCCCAAATCCCTCCTCACGATCTGTTCCTAAATAAAACTTGAAATCTCCACATCTGGCGACACTGGTTTCATGCAGTATATTCATAGACATTAGGGAGTACGCTACACAAGTTAAGAGTGAAAGAATAGAGAAAATTATAAATAAAATATAGTTTTTTTTGCTAGTATTTATAGAGGTAAGTTGTCTATGTGAATACGGGGAGTATGAGTGATATATTATTGTTTGTTAAGAATAATAAGCATACGTACTGTTGGTGTTGTTTTTGCTGTTTAGAAAATAAATCCACATTGAATATCGTGTTCAAAACAGACAAAAAAAAAAAACTAAAAAAACTCAAAATTTTTTAAATTTTGGTTAATTTAGATTAATTAAGTCTACATTTCTTTCGGAGCGGGTAAAATACTTTAAGGATAAATTAAGATTACATGAAGATTTCCAAAACTTCAGTTAATTTTGTAATCTCAGCTTTAGAATTTTAGAACATAAGTTCTAGTGTGGAAAAATTCGGATGGGCTTATGCGATACATACAGAGCGTGTTTTTGTTATTAGAAAATGTATAATTCTGTGAGTAACAAGCTAAGATACTGGCTCTCTTCTGGAGTAGTTATCTGTGAAACCCAATCTGGGCTTTTGTTGTACATCACCCCAATAAAGATTAAAAAGTGCTAGGCTCAATCACAATATTATTTTATATCCAAATTTTTTTTTTAAACTTAAAAACATTTATACAAAATCAAAAGTATACTTCCCATATCACATCCCAAATAGTTTTTCATGTGGCAACTAATATTAGAGTTTTAACTCTCGCAAACAATGACAACAGCAGAAGCAGCAGCATGACTTTATAAATGTTCTTCTTTATTATGATTTTCCCAGCAAAATCCCATGTATTTATTCTGACCAGTGACCAACAATAATGATGATTATGCTACTGTTACTTACTGCCAATGATGATGATACTGCTAACAACACTCATCTACCTACCAATTCTATCTTCATGCAGTCAAGTAGAATTATATTCTTTCATATTTTCAAAATGTATTTTCTTTTTTTTATTGTCCTTTAGCTCTAAAGCAAATTTAAGAAAAAGAAATGGCAACATAAGTGGCAAGTAGACAATTTTAACACAAATATACAATGACACCAAGACTTAACCAAAAAAAAAAAAAAAAAATGTATACTTTATAATATTGCAACAAAGTTCGCATTAACTTAAAAGAAACAAAAAAGTAAAAATCCAACTGCTACAAATGTGTTTTACTGTTTTTTTTTCTCCGTCCGTTAGATAAATTGGTTGATGCGGATTTTGGAGCTGTGATAGTTGCGTCTTTGTTTTTATTTTAAGGATTTGTTTCTTTTTGTCGTTTGCTACTTTTAGTGGATCATAATTTGTTTAAGTTGTCTTGACAGCAGGAGGTTAATAATATTTAGCTGAGTTAAGTTTACTTCTTTTCTCTTTTGCTTAAAAACTTCTTTAGTGAGTTGACTGCTTGCAATTTGATTAGGACAATTTAAGATATATAAACTTAATAAAAGCATCCATTTGTTAAATATATTTCCGGAAATTTAAATCATGTCTAATAAAAAGTGTTATTAAAGTAGATTTGTTGGTTTTTTCAAATTAATTTTGATTTTTGTAAAAAAGGTGAAATGAAAGGTGTTATTAAGTTAAGGCAATTGTTTTGTTTAGACTTAAGGTTGGAGACAAAAGGAATATTTTTTTTGGAAATATTTTAAATATTCTTCATTAAATGGACAATTTTTAGCAAATAGAAAACTTTTTAAATACTATCTATAACTTAAAAAAAATTTTGAACATTTTCTTTGAAATACAGATCCGAAAAGATCCAAATAGATCGCTACCTGGAATAACATCGGAACCAGTTTATTTGAAAACTAGTTTTGCGTGTTATCCATTCACCTCTTATTAGTTTGGTGCGATTATTCCGAACTACGTAGGAGAAAGTAAATCGTCACCTCATAGATTACAAAGAGTAATTCAAAAAGCTAAGTCCAAAGGAGCAATGAACATTTTTGTTTGGGTTTGTTTTTAAGTGTAAACTCAAAGTGCTTTTCCAACCACAGGGTGGACTGATTAGACGACTCACCACAGCCCCTTTGTGCTTCTTACACTCATGGAATGTTTCTGTACCGGGTTCTGATGGTCCATGAACAAGCCCTATCACTGCTCAAGTATTCGAGCTATCTAAACTCTGACCATAGTTTCCCAGTTGCTTAATTTTCGAGATGCAAAAATATTGCTCCAGTTTACAACCATGCAGATGTGTTGGCCTCTGTTGAGCCGGCAACAGCACCTAGAGACCTAAACCGTAGACCGAAACACTAATCCATCAAATAAGCCGAGGACTTGTTCTTACAGAGTACACACTGTGGTATATCTGATATAAACAGAGTAAACCTTGAAAATATGTACCTGGACAAGGAAGGAACATTTAATGGTATCACTTATGTAAGATTCCTTACATCCATTACCATTCAACCCCGATGGGGCTAAGTTAATGTCAAGTGCTTTACGTAGGCCGTGTTGGCCGATTCCACGGTGGGTGCTTCTTAATCGCTGGTGGAATTTTACGTATATGTAATTTCCGGTCCAGTATACACGCACTTTGCTCAAGCTATCTAATCTCTGGCCATTGCTATTCCGTTGCTTAACTTCTGAGGTGCAAAAACATTACTTCCGTTTACATCCCTTGTGGGGTATGTATAGCCTCGGCAACAGCACCAAACTTATCCGGAATTATAAACTTTACCATGTATCAGTCTTTTAACCAAAATTCTCTTCCCGCGCTTTTGGTTTTAAACCATAGCTACCTCGTGCACTCCGAAGGGACCTCTGCAATAACAGGTAAAAAATAAAGTCCGTTCCCCTGTTACCATATTATGTGGTTCTCTGGTTCGACCTCATGTCAAATCATTCCAAGGAAAGGCATAGCATACATTTCATTATCACCAGGATGAGGGAATTTTATTTGGGTCTGTAAAGTACCAACGTGCACCGCTCTTGCATACAAAAGGTACACTAATGTGTACCCTTTGGCGAAAGATGAAATAAAGCCATCCAAGTGGTTAGACATTAGTAGAAATAACTGTCTTGATCGAACTGCTGGGCTGGTACTTTGTTGCTATTGCAGTTACTTAGCAAATGGCTGATCCAGTCACCAAACGCCCAGATAATCTGGAACTTGTCTGAGGATTGCATAAGATTGTCAGTTTGTAGATTATTGAACTTTGACTGCAAGTGTATCCTGATCGGGAAGGTATCCCTATGTCTAATCAAAAGTTTTTATTTATGGGTATCAGATTCAATTCAATATTTCAACTTGAGGATTTTTTTTCGAAAAAACTTCTATAAAATCTATATTCTCTTGACTTCGATTAACTTTCTTAAAATTATTACACACAAATGTAAAAAGTCATGTTAAATATAAAACCCAGAAATCAGTGTTTTTTTTTTAAATACACATCTAGATACTCGTACTCGCATGATACATTTGTACGTATTTAAGTTCCTCTGTGTATATTTTTTGTGGTAATTTATTGCAAACGTCATGTCGTAAATTTTGTTTTGCAAACGCTTTTTTCGTGTGGATCACACACACACACACATACTATTACACATGTCCTTACACAAATATGTATATATATAGATGATGTGTATGTATAAATATTCGTTTAGAGCCAGTCAGTAAAAGGAAATTACAAATCGTTTTTATAGTTCCTTTTTTACCCATTTATTTATATGTCTCTTGATAATATTAATGATTTAAATAGTTGTGTAGTAACTCTAAATACAAATCTACAAATTTTGTTAGTCTGTCAAAGGAAAGAAGAATTTATTTATTTACAGCTTCTAGCTTTGGCGACATTTAGAAACAAAATTTTAATATAATTTAAATGTCTTAGTATTAAGATAACAAGTAAGAAATTTTTGCTTTTCAATATTGAAAATAACTTAACACTTTATTAAATAAAGTATTTCTAAATTTTTGTTTTAAAATAATTTAGTTTTAAAAACTTTTTCTGAAATATGCTCATATTTGTTAACATTTATTTAATAAATTCTTTAGTTTGTTCAAGTAGTTTTAACAACAACTAACATCAATGTCATCTAATGTCCTGCCTGTTCTGTATTTGTTTTTCTCATAAACAAACATCAATGCAAAACTTTTGTGTTCCCGTGTGTATGTGTGTAGCTGAGTGGGTAACTGAGAGTGTAAGTGAGTGTTATTGTGTGTTTCATTGTGTACATAATGGATATTTAAAGTTTTCAATACACAATAGATGCTATTCACTTTTTACAAAAGCCCATTCTCATTCATCCACAACACAACTTATACAAATATACATACATTTACATACATGCATAGTTTTCTAAAGTATGTGTACATTTACGTATGTGTAATAACTATTGTGTAGATACATATGCATTACTAACATCAAAGTAAACATTATAAATTTGAGAAGATAGTAAATAAACTTGAGCACAAGAAATTATTTCTACGTTTATAGTGTGCGTGTATGTCTGTCTGTCCGTCTGTGCCTGTGACTTGTACTGTGTGTTGTGCGTTAGATTTCCTTGCATATGATTGTATGCAAACCAATATAAACACAATTGTTTTTGCATACACATGCCTTTATACAAACAGATTCTAATGCAAACAATTGAAGAAATACATATAATTTACTAGTTTTAAGTACCCGTCTTTGTTCGGGCATTTAAATTTAAGACCACAAACCTTTGACATTTTGTCTATAAGATTGAACCACAAAATTCCTTTTTTCATTTTATCATATAAGTTTATCATGCCGTTTGTAATTTCCGCAATATAATTTTCCGAAACCATAAAGTATTTACATTTATTCTGGATCCTTAAAGATAGCGGAGTCGATTAAGCCATGTCCGTCTGTTTTTGTCTATCTGT
>NW_023997503.1:0-21118 GCF_015586225.1 Lucilia sericata
GGTCAAAGTTGGACATTTAGGTCATACAGGGTTTTATTAGATAGATAATAGATGATAGAATAGATAGATCGCTAGATAGTCGATAGATCGATAGATATAGATAGATAGATAGATAGATAGATATATATATAGATAGATAGATCGTCTAGCTCGCTCGCTCGCTCGCTAGCTCGAGCTCGTCGCTCGCTCGATAGCTGCTCTCGCTCGCTCGATAGCTGCTCGCTCGATCTCTCGCTCTATCGCTCGCTCGCTCGCTCGCTCGCTCGCTCCTCGCTCGCTCTGCTCGCTAGCTCGCTCGCTCGCTCGCTCGCTCGCTCCTCGCTCGCTATCTCGCTCGCTCGCTCGCTCTCGCTCGCTCGCTCGCTCTCTCGCTCGCTCGCTCGCTCGCTCGCTCGCTCGCTCGCTCGCTCGCTCTCGCTCGCTCGCTCGCTCGCTCGCTCTCGCTCGCTCGCTCGCTCGCTCGCTCGCTCGCTCGCTCGCTCGCTCGCTCGCTCGCTCGCTCGCTCGCTCGCTCGCTCGCTCGCTCGCTCGCTCGCTCGCTCGCTCGCTCGCTCGCTCGCTCGCTCGCTCGCTCCTGCTCGCTCGCTCGCTCGCTCGCTCGCTCGCTCGCTCGCTCCTCGCTCGCTCGCTCGCTCGCTCGCTCGCTCGCTCGCGCTCGCTCGCTCGCTCGCTCGCTCTCGCTCGCTCTCGCTCGCTCGCTCGCTCGCTCGCTCGCTCGCTCGCTCGCTCGCTCGCTCGCTCGCTCGCTCGCTCGCTCGCTCTCGCTCGCTCGCTCGCTCGCTCGCTCGCTCGCTCGCTCGCTCGCTCGCTCGCTCGCTCGCTCGCTCGCTCGCTCGCTCGCTCGCTCGCTCGCTCGCTCGCTCGCTCGCTCGCTCTCTCGCTCGCTCGCTCGCTCGCTCGCTCGCTGCTCGCTCGCTCGCTCGCTCGCTCGCTCGCTCGCTCGCTGCTCGCTCGCTCGCTCGCTCGCTCGCTCGCTCGCTCGCTCGCTCGCTCGCTCCTCGCTCGCTCTCTCTCTCCTCGCTCGCTCGCTCGCTCGCTCGCTCGCTCGCTCGCCGCTCGCTCTGCTTCTCGCTCGCCCCGTCCTTTCCGCTTTCCCCTCTTTTCCCCTTTCCCCTCCCCCGTCTGTTCCCCTCCCTCCCTTTCCTTTCTTTTTCTTTCCCCTTTCCCCCTTCCCTTTTTTTCGCTTGTCCCCCCTCAACCACAATCCTTGAAAATTAAAAGGACGTAAAAAGTTTACGAAGAAATTTCAGCCAAAGAATGTATGGGTATTACTAAGTCACATTTAGGCAATAATAATAATACCAATTTTGTAGCTTTTATTAAGTAGTACGACATTAGCTACACTGAAAAAATCATATAATTTATTTAATCTGTTGTCAATACGGAGGAAGTTTTCGGCAGTTGTGAGAATTCCTCAGTCCACATAAAACATAAACAAAATAAAATGTCAAGTTCTAATGTAGGACAATGCAAAATCAGTGAAAAATTTATGTACATATAGTATCTAATAGTTTCGAACATTCATATGTATGTAGATACATATGTAAGTATGTATAGTAATCGTGGTAGTTGTTGTGATTTAGGTTTTAATTAAGCTCTTCACTTTTTTGCCGTAATCAAATAGAAAATGCACTTTTATTGATAATAAAATTAAAATTTAAAAGTTATTCTCATTTAGTTAACGCAGTAAATTCTTATTCTTTTAATTTAAAGTAGTTGTATTTAAAATATTATTTTTATTCATTACATGAATTTAATTGTAAATTAAGTAAATATTTTCAAATATGACTGTATATTTTGGTAGGAAACGCGCGCGCACGATGAAAATAATCAAAACAAAACTCTGGATTAGTTTATGATGTTTTTTATGATTATTATCATTTTATCTTTGTATTTATTTTTTTATTTTTTTTTATTTTTCCTTATTATTTCGCGTTTAACGTCAGCTTGTTTGGGTCTCTGTCATCCGCACCGTACCGTTGTCGTAAAACTGCGTCTAGATGCGACGTAATTAAATTAGGAAAAAGCAACACTAGCATGAGAACACGACGAATGCAAACATTAGAGTCATATATACAAAATGTGTTTATATGTATGTACATTCATAGATTACAAAAATACATATGAATATACATATACTCACTCATTCACATTGTGTTCAACTAACTGCACGAAATAAACGAAAGAAGAAAACAATTTAAAGATTGCTACGACGAGATACAGAGTGTAAATCATCAAACCATATAGAACCAACCACACAATCAGAGTGAAGGAAAACACATTCTCTGTAGTTTTGTATTCCCTGAAAAAGAATATATGTACATTGAGCAAAGTCACTGCGAGATGACTGAGTAGCTAGCTAGCTGCCTGTCTTTGCAGATTGACTGGCTGGGTTGGTCATTTCGTCTGTTGACCGGTACACAACAGTACTTGGGGTTTTGGTCTAATCTGATTTATTCGACTTAATTCCAACATTTGTTTTCTTTTACCATAAGAGATTTATTCGACTAAATTCCAACATTTATATATTCTTTTACCGTAAGGGATATTGTTAAAAAGTAAATTATTAAAATTTAAAACTAAAACACAATAGGTTTGCTTTTTATGAAGATCACAATATTTTTATGTATATATAAATATATGGACATGCTTCCATATAGGCATACATACATAACATTTTTAAAATTAATTTCTGATTTTTATTTCCAAAATAAGAGTTCAAATTTGTTTAAAGGTGCGCAGAGTACTGTGCAGAAAATCTAAGATAATCCTATTGTCAAGTAAATGGAATCAAGAAAGATGCATTACAAATAAGTTTAAAAATTTGGTCAAACACATGCATACATATGTATAGAAACGACTCATCTTATAAAAACTGATACATTTGTTTGTATTCTTATTTTACAACATAATCACATAAGCATCATTAAAATTTGTGTCTTCCTATAACATTATTTTCTATTGTAGCTCATTTTTAATTTAAACTTAAAATAAAAATTAAAATGATATTGGCAAAATCTCAATAAATTAAAGGATTAATTTACAATTATTTAAATTTCCAAAATGTCTTTTAAAATACTCAAATTAAATAAATCTTACATTTTGCTGCGTAAACAACAACGACTTGGGTGTTAGTCGTCCAAGTGTCATCTACTATTTCAAAATTGCAGTCAAGGACATGGCGAATTGTATATAAGGTGACGGAACTGCTTGAAACTATTTGAAAATAAAAAATATTGAAGATATTTTAAATTTATAATGCGAGTAAGATGCAACTCCGTCAAAAGCCAGAAAACGAACACAGGCCTAACCTTACTTAAAAATAATGGCGATGACGTCAGAGTTGTTTTCCAACTCGGACCCGAAATGCGAGTGGTAAAATCATATAAACAATGATCAGCTTTGCCAACGATATTACCAAGGCGAATAGACTATAACGTGAAGTCATTTCAAACAGCTGATTGTTTTTGTCCATGGAAATTTAGCCCGAAGCTGTCAAACTCCATATAAATTAAATGATTTCACCTTGTAGTCTATACGCCTTCTTGAAGTCATTTCATTTTGCGGCGAATTCATGAAATTTTTTTGTATGTATGTAGTTTTGACAGCGTCGGGTTTGAATTTGAAAATTTTTTATATGGAGTTTGACAGCTTCGGGCTAAATTCCTATGGACAAAAAACAATTAACTATTGAAATAACTTCACCTTATTAGTTTCGCCATAGATAGTACCTTGCAGCCAGTTTACCCTGAACAGCTGATTGTATTTTTGTTCGCCAAAAAGGTTTTTCTCTCTCACAACCGACCAAGAAGAATTAATTTTCTTTGTTCCAGGAAATTTAGCCCAAAGATGTCAAACTTCCAGTATAAAAATTATCTCTCAAAAACGACGCTGTCAAACTCCATATATAAAAAAATTCAGCTTAAAATCTATACGCCTTGGATTATAACAAGGCGAATAGATTATAAGGTAAAGTCCAAGGCGAATAGACTATAAGGTGGTCATCTAATTTTTTCATGAAATTTTTTTATGTAGTTTGACGCGTCGGGTTAAGGAGAGATAATTTTTTTTATATGGAGTTTGACAGCTTCGGGCTAAATTTCCATGAACAAAAAAACAATCAGCTATTAAAATTACTTCACCTTATTAGTTTCGCAATGGTAGTCATTTCATTTTGCGGCGAATTCATAAAATTTTTTATATATGCAGTTTGATAGCGTCAGTTTTGAGAGAGAATTTTTATATGGAGTTTGACAGCACCGGGCTAAATTTCAATGAAAAAAACTCAGCAATCGAAATGACTTCACCTATATGGAGTTTGACAGCGTCGGTATCAAGATATATTAATTGTAAGGTAGTTTCATTGGCGAAAACAGAAAAGCAGAGCGAATTTGTTTTCCTTTTTTAAGGATGAATTTATAAAAATTCAATGTGGGAGAAATGTGGGACGAATTTGTATAATTTTTATGGATAAGACAAGGTATACGATTTATAAGATAATCTTAAGAGGGCCAGTGATTGTTATTTTATTTTTTTCTTGCTGTATTATATAGGGTATTATTTGACATTTTGGTGGTATTGTGAAGAGCCAAACTCCGAAACTCCATATATAAAATCGTGCGTTGGCTCTCAATTGCTAGTATCTTGAGATAAGCCAAGGCATATCGGTTACAGGGTAAACTATATATATATATATATATATATATATATATATATATATATATATATAATATATATATATATATCTATATATATATATATATATATATATATATATATATATAATCTATCTATCTCTTCTATCTCTATACTATCTCTCTTTATTTTACTCCTTACCCGATATATCTCTCTCTCTCTCTCTATCTCTGCTCTCTCTCTCTCTCTCTTCTCTCTCTCTCTCCTCTTCTCTCTCTCTCCTCTCTCTCTCTATCTCTCTCCCCCTCGCTTCTTCGCTTCCTCACCTAAAAAACCAGCCTGCCATCATGTCATCTGGCATCTCTGGGTTTAGGATTGTTTTGTATGAGCAGATTTGTAACGCTATTTCATTGTCTCGTTCTATTTTTGTGGAAATAGTGGCGCGGTTTGGGTGGCAGAATTATTTGCAACAAAATTTATATATTTAGTACTAACTGTATTTAGGTACATACATGTATACATCAGTGTATGCACCCATGCATGTATTCATATACTCGATATATTCACATATACGTAATTATGGATATGGACACATAAAATTCACTTTACACTAAAAAAAATTGTTTTTTACATTTACTTTTCTTTTGTGATGTTTGACAGATTAGCCTTTTTTAAAACACAGTTATGATTTGTAGTAAAATTTTTATAATATTCCTTATATCAACTATTCGTTTAGCATTAACTTGTAAATTATTTGTTTTTTACACAATTTGGGTAATATTTTTTCACAGCCCATAAGACGCTACATATGTATATACACGCAATTTTAGTTGTAACTACATAATTGATGCTTCTTATTCGCTTTCTGCTGGTATGGACTCCTTCGCCGACCAAATTCAATTACGGCGTTAGTTGAAACTAAATTACACCGACGGCTTAATATCGACCTTCGAAAAAATTGGTTTCATATTATAAAAACCTGTGCCCCGTTCTGTAATTCTCGCATCGAGAAAATCTGTCGAAAAATTCATGATCATCTTGTGTAAAACAGGGTGAATACAAGAAATTTCAAAAATTTCTTTGTAAATTTTAATGAGTACAGTTTAAAAGTCATCGGAGTTAAAAACCTGAAGACTATTATATTTTAAGTTTTTTCTCGATTCGAGAAAACTACAGAAACGAGGTACTGTTTACATTAAACCACTATCATGAGCAGATCACGGGTGGGGAGGAAAAAAGAAATTAAAAACCAAAAGATATATAAGAATATGGGAAAGGAAAAGAGAAAATAATAAGAAAAATGGGAAAAAATAAAATGTAAAAAACTTTCTGTAAAAGTAAGAAAAAAGAAAATTAAAGACGAAAAAGGAAAAAGAAATATAAGAAAATGGGAAAGGAAAGAGAGAAAATTAAAAAATAAAAAAAATGTATGGCTTTTTTATTTTATTCAATAGCCTAGCCTATTTTGGAAATAGGGTTTCTTATCTTTTATAGTAGATCAAGCCAAGATTTAAATATTTTAAATCTGTTACAATTGCAAGTTTTTGTACAGCATTATAAACAGGATTTCCTAGAATATTTTATAGCGCCTTAAAATATTCTTTAAAGATATTTAACAACTTCCAGGTATGCATGTGTGATATTTATTTAAGGAAATTTAGATATGTGTACTGCTGTTCAGAATTTGATTTTACTAAAAAACTTACAATTAATTATATACGGTT
The DNA here is from genome assembly GCF_015586225.1 of Lucilia sericata. Lineage (NCBI taxonomy): Eukaryota > Metazoa > Arthropoda > Insecta > Diptera > Calliphoridae > Lucilia > Lucilia sericata. Next base: position 6,360 of record NW_023997503.1, read on the forward strand.
AAAGTGTTTTTAAAAAAAATATTTGTATCTATATATGCATGTAACAATTTGGTAATAACTTATTACTAATAAGTGATGTGCATTAGAGTAATTTTAGGAAGAGGCTTTGTATGGGACCGATCGGACCCATATTATGGACCGATCGCGAAAAAAATTTAAAATAACATTTTGTATGTTTCAAATTTTGCATGGATATTATTGTTTGGTAATGAGTAATTTGAATTTAAGTGATATCTGGGAAGGGACCTTATATGGGAGTTATGACCAAATATGGGCCGATCGTGAAATTTTTTTAAAGTAAAATTTTTGTAAACTAAATTAATATTTGTGCCAAATTTTGTAAGGATATCATTATTTGGTAATGAGTTATGTGTGTTTAAGTGATTTTCTGAAAGAGATCTTCTACGGAGCTATGACCAAATATGGACCGATCGTGAAACAATCTTAAAATTACTTTTCTGTATACAAAAGTAATATTTATGGCAAATAAAAGAAATATTTGTGCCAAAATATGTATGGATACCATTATTTGGTAATGAGTTATTTGCGTACAGTATCATTTCTATATATAAAAGCAATATTTGTATGGATAACATTATTTAATAATGAGTTATGTGCGCGATTTTCGGGAGGGGACCTTGTATGGGAGATATGAACAATATGGACCGATAGTGAAAAAAATTTACAATATCTTTTCTGTGTATATAAGCAATATTTGTGCCAAAAATTTGAATGGATACCATTATTTGGTGATTTTCGGGAGGGGACCTTGTATGGGAGATATGAACAAATATAGACCGATAGTGAAAAAAAATTTACAATACCTTTTCTGTGTATATAAGCAATATTTGTGCCAAAAATTTGTGTGGATACCATTATTTGGTAACGAGTTATGTGCGTTTATGTCATTTTCGGGATGGGGCCTTGTATGGGAGATATGACCAAATATGGACCGATTGTGAAAAAATTTTACAGTATCATTTCTGTATATAAAGGCAATATTTGTGCAAAATTTTGTATGGATATCATTATTTGGTAATGTGTAATGTGTAATGTGCGTTTAAGTGATTTTCGGGAGGGGACCTTGTATGGGACCTACAGTCAATTATGGACCGATTTTCCTCTATATGAATTCAATTGACATAGAACTTTTAATTGTAAACGTTTGTAAAGATATTGTCATTCTAGTGGAAGTTATTAACAATTAATGCATTTTCCGGGAATATGTACAGTTGTATGGTAGGTATATGAAATTGTAGACCGATTTCGCCCAATTTTAAGAGGAATAAGCTTTCATATAGAAAAAATTGTGCGCTGATTTTTATGAAATTATATCGCATGGTTTTTGTGAAAATTTTATTAGAATGTGTTAAAAAAGCTTAATTTTTTCGGAGTTTTTTTAAATTTTGATACATAACTCTTTCCGATGCAAACCGATTTTGCTCATTTTCAATACCAAACTGCCTAGGATAATAGTGAATCTTTTGACCGAATTTCATTAATTTATCGTTTTTACGTGAGCGTATTTTACACAGACAGACAGACGGACATAAAATCGACTCAGAATTTGATAAGGACCCGGAATATATATACTTTGTTCGGTCTCAGATGAATATTTCTTGTTACACACGGAATGACAAACTTATATATACCCTCTATCACCACTGATGGTGGTGGAGGGTATAAAAAGTGCTAAAACCCAGCAGTTCGACGGGACAGTCCCGAACTAACCACTTGACTTACCACTTATGGAGGCCCCTAGCCACCCGACTACCCAAGTGACCAACCATTTTAACATGGGCTTGTCCTACGAGGAAGTCAATCGTCACTCTACAGTCGACAACGAGACTGTCAAGAGGTAGTCAATGGATAGTAATCTCCAAATGGGTTCTTGGGAGTCAGTCACATTACTAGCTCTTTTACTAGTTACTTTACTAGCTATTGACGTGTCCTAGGAGTAGTCAAGTGTCCCCAAGTAGATAGATGGACAGGTACTGCAGTAGGGTTAAATAACCGGTACGTCAAAGTTTAACTCTAAAAATTATGAAAAATAAGAAAAAAATTTTTTAAATTACTTTTATTTCTAGTTTAAATAAGTATTGAAATAAATATTTTTAATATTGCTGCTCATTTGCATCTTCAGTAAAATCCGACTTTTTCGAAATTTATTGTTACACATAAATGATTCTGAAAGATTAGAATTTGTTATATCAAGGAAATATTAAATATACCCTTCACCTTCGTGAGAAGGGTATATATAAGTTTGTCATTCCGTTTGTAATTTCTATAATATAATTTTCCGACCCCATAAAGTATATATATTCTGGATCCGTATAGGTTGATTAAGCTATGTCCGTCTGTCTGACCGTCTGTGTGTTTGTTGAAATCGGTTTTTAGAGGACCCCAGACATTGGCGAGATCCGAATCTTCAATAATTTTGTTAGACATGCTTTCGAGAAGATCAGCAAAATCGGTCCATAAATACCGGAGATATGAGCAAAAATCCGATACAACCTCTGAAAATTTTATAAAAAAGAAAAATTTTTCCATGCTTTAATATAAACAACAACAACACTGCTTATTTAATGAGTATTTCGTTTCATATGTTTGGATGGCTGTGTGTTTCATTGCCTTGAGTATATTGTTTTTGTTTCTTGGTGTATTCAGTTTCGTATGTTTGGATGTCTGTTGGTTTCATTGCGTTGTGTATTTTGTTTTTATACCCTTCACATTCGTGAGAAGGGTATATATGTATGTATATGTTTGTCATTCCGTTTGTAATTTCTATAATATAATTTTCCGACCCCATAAAGTATATATATTCTGGATCCTTATAGGTAGCGGAGTTGATTAAGCTGTGTCCGTCTGTCTGTCTGTCTGTCCGTCTGTGTGTTTGTTGAAATCAGTTTTTAGAGGACCCCAGATATCGGCGAGATCCGAATCTTCAATAATTTTGTTAGACATGCTTTCGAGAAGATCGCTATTTAAAATCAGCAAAATCGGTCCATAAATACCGGAGATATGAGCAAAAATCCGAGACAACCTCTGAAAATTTCATAAAAAGACAAATTTTTCCATGCTTTCATATACATATAACAACAACAACACTGCTTATTCATTGAGTATTTCGTTTTGTATGTTTGGATGGCTGTGTGTTTCATTGCCTTCTGTATATTGTTTTGTTTCTTGGTGCATTCAGTTTCGTATGTTTGGATGTCAGTTGGTTTCATTGCGTTGTGTATTTTGTTTTTGATTGTTTTTTAATATTTCGTTTTGTATGTTTGGATGGCTGTGTGTTTCATTGCCTTGTGTATATTTTTTTTGTTTCTTGGTGTATTCAGTTTCGTATGTTTGGATGTCTGTTGGTTTCATTGCATTGTGTATTTTGTTTTTGTTTTTTTATGTACTTCGTTTCTTATGTTTGGATGCTGTTGGTTTTACAGCCTTGTGTATTTTGTTTTTGTGTGGTTATTTCGTTTAGCATTGTTGTTGTTCATTTTGTTTGCTATTGCTATAATAATGATATAGTCGGAAAAATGAAATACATTTAAATTTTATGAAATTGAAATTTATTAAATACACTATGGTGAAGGGTATATAAGATTCGGCAAAGCCGAATATAGCACTCTTACTTGTTTTTTTTTAGTGTTTCGTTTCTTATGTTTGGATGCCTGTGTGTTTCATTGCCTTGTGTTTCATTGCCTTGTGTATATTGTTTTTGTTTCTTGGTGCATTCAGTTTTGTATGTTTGGATGTCTATTGGTTTCATTGCGTTGTTTTTGTTTCTTGGTGTATTCAGTTTTGTTTGTTTGGATGCTGTTGGTTTTACTGCCTTGTGTATTTTGTTTTTTTGTGTGGTTATTTCGTTTAGCGTTGTTGTTGTTCATTTTGTTTTGCTATTGCTATAATAATGATATAGTCGGGAAAATGAAATAAATTTAAATTTTATGAAATTGATATTTATTAAATACACTATGGTGAAGGGTATATAAGATTCGGCAAAGCCGAATATAGCACTTTTACTTGTTTTATATTTTAAAATTCACACAACAAAATTTTCGCGAGAACTTTTTAAACGACTTCTTAAAGTCAACTAAAATAAAATCAAAAATCGACGGGACAGTCCCGAACCAACCACTTGACATACCACTTATGGTGTCCCCTAGCCACCCGACTACCCAGGTGACCAACCATTTTAACATGAACTTGTCCTACGAGGAAGTCAATCGTCACTCTACGGTCCACAATGAGGCTATCAAGAGGTAGTCAAAAGTAGTCAATGGATGGTAATCTCCAAATGGGTTCTTGGGAGTCAGTCACATTACTAGCTGTTTCACTAGTTACTTTACTAGCTATTGACGTGTCCTAGAAGAAAGTCAAGTGTCCCCAAGTAGATAGTCAAATGGACAGGTACTGCAGTAGGGTTAAATAACCGGTACGTCAAAGTTTAACTCTAAAAGTTATAAAAAATAAAAAAAAATAAAAAACACTTTTATTTCTAGATTAAATAGATATTGAAATAAATATTTTAAACATTGCTGCTCATTTGTATATTCAGTAAAATCGGACTTTGAAACTTTGGAATTCATTAATACACATAAATGACACTGAAAGAATAGAATTTGTTATATCAAGGAAAGATTAATTTTTTCCGTAATATCTGCTAAAAGTGTTCTTTTTAATTCACCTTTAATAGATTTACTTTTTCAAATTGTAAATATTTCTTATTTAAATTTCATAACTTTTACTATTTTTAATTTACTTAAAAACATTTCCTTAGTTTAAAATTCATAATTTTTCGCGAGAACTGCCTTAAACAACTTCTTAAAGTCAACTAACATAAAAATCAAATAACTTAAAATGTGATGTAATAGTATAACTGTTCATTGTCTTTGCACTCAATTCTTAAGTTTTTTTTAAGTGATCCCTCTCTCGTTTACTAGGGGGACAGTTAAGTAACGACTGCCACTCTCTTGCTTACTTGGTGTACAGTAAAGTGGCGACTGTCTTCGCTCTCGATTACGAAGAGTACATTCGTGATGAATGACCAGAAACATTCAAGTAGGGTACAACCAGCTGGTTAGACTTTAGTGGAAAATAACAATTGTGTCTCCAAGGTATTTACATTCTGAAGTACAATGAAAAAAAAACTATTTTTAAGTGTCCCCTCACTCGTTTACCTAGGGTACAGTAAAGTGACGACTGTCTTTAATCTCGTTTACGAAGAGTACGTTAGTGACGAATAACCCAATATATAGAAATTAGGGTCAACCATATTACACATTAGTGTAAATGACTGTCTTTTACATATGCATTGACTCTTTGTCGAACTGCTGGGAAACTAAATTTATATACATAAAAATTAATGTGTGTTTGTATATTGGAAGTTTATAGTCTACTAAACGGCAGTATATCCGGAAGAGGTTATAGGCTACAATTTGTTTTGAAATTTCAAGTGGGCGAGGAGCCACGCCCCTATTAAGAAAATATTAAATCAGTATATCTGAGGTAATAAAAGAGTTAGAGTCCTCAAATTTTGTAGGAGCCACTTTAGTGTGAAAATGATTATTTAGGACAAAAAGTAGGCGGTCTAGCAGCAAAGGGCGTGGCACCTCCCATATAAATTAAATAGAAAAATTATTTTATCTTGGAAACTATTACAATTAGAATCTTAAAATTTTGCACGAAGAACTTTAACATCCATGTAAACATTTTGGGTTATAAATTGGCGGACTACCAATGAGGGGAGCGGTTCCTCCCCAATGAATTAAATTATCGTTTATCTGGTAAACTAATAGAACTAAATTCTTCAAATTTTGCACGAAGATCTTCAACATTTATCTGAACATTTTGTAAAAAACAGTGCGGATTTTCATCTTGGGGCTTGGAGTCCCATATAATTTAAATATACTTAAATAGATATTCATATGAAAATTTTGAGAATAACGGGTGAACTTTTAATGGTGGCTTGGCAGCTCCCATATTAATTAAATACAAAATTTCGTTTATTTAGGAAACTAATAGAATTAGATTCTTCAAATTTTGCACGAAGCACTTTAAAATTCGTATATCTTAGAAACTATTAGCACTAGAATTTTTGACATTCATCTAAACTTTTAGATAATAACGGGCGGACTTTCAATGGGGGGCTTGGCACCTCCCATTATGAATTAAATACAAAATTTCGTATATCTGGTAAACTATTATATTATTAAAATTTTTATTAATTTAGATTACATTAAAATCTTAATTAACGTTCGGGAGAATTGGCGAACTTGCAATAATTTGCGTGGCATCTCTCATATGTAACAAATTTTATATGTGGAAAACTATTGTAGTTAGAATCTTCGAAATCGTTAAGTGATTTTTTATTTATATTGCTTTTAGGGTAGCAAAGCACACTGGGTATAGCTAGTTATAAATAAAAGATAATAAACTACAGTGTCTCATATAAATATTTGAATTTATTATTTTTTATGAATTACTGTGTTATTTTATGATGCTATACTGTAAAAATATTAATAATATTTAAATTTTTTTAATGATATTTTATTAATTTTTATTATTTTTACGAAATACAAGAAAAAAGTAATAAAAACTATTAATTCCAAAAAATGGAAAAATCACAAATTAACCCATTATACCTGCATAATGATTATATGGAATATTTAACATTATATTTTTTGGAAAATTGCACAATTATGTTATAAATCCTTCCTGCGTAAGCGCTTAAAATGTTCATAGAAAATGAGTTGATCAATTGAAATTAATAAATTATTTTATATCTGTATAATCAAGGCCGATCAATTAAATATAGGATAGATTCAGATTGATAGATTCCCATCGACAATATATTTTATCATTACACGCATGGAACAAAGAATTCCATCGAGTATTTACCATTATCAAGTCGTCCAAAACTGCTGTCAATACAGGACGACAGAGAAATACTGGGGAAATACCGAAGGAATACTTCATCTATCAGCTTCAAAAATTAACAACAAACTCAGGACAGTCTGTGAATAAAAATTAGTGTCGAAATTGTGCGCAAAGTACTAGGGAGCAAAAATTTGCATTGTCAAGTACCAAGGCGGAAACCGCTCATATCGAAGTTAATCGATGGTAAGTGTCTTGACTTCGCAAATAGGCTCACAAGTAAGAATATTGGATTCGGGAAGGAGGTTATCTTCGACGATGAGAACAAATATAATATTTTTGGCTCAGATGGTCGTCAAATGATATGGCGAAAGCTTGAAGATGCAACGGAATTATCCAACTTAAAACCAACTGTAAAGGACCCATATTGCTTGTCATATTTTGGAGTTCTGTGACCGTCCACGGTGTTGGACTGCTAAAATTTATTAATGTAATTATAGATTAGAAGGTCTTGTCAATTTTAGAGCAGAATTTGCATGCTAGTATCATCAAAATGGGGCTACAACCCATTCAATTTATTTTTCAACAGAAAAAGATCCAAAATACACGACCTGGTACGTGAAAATGTTGATCATTTACAGTATCTTCTTTCACCAAATTTTCAAAGGAGTTAATGTCTGGACTTAAACTCCTTAGTGGTTATATTTACAAGAACAACTTTCAAATCACTCATTATTCTCCAAAACCACCATACGGTTGCTTTGCATGAAGAATGGGACATAATAACGCCAGAACTATTTCATAATTTGGTAGAAACGGTCCCATGACGCATGGAAGTTGTTTTTAAAAACAAAGGCTACTATACAAAATATTAATTTCATTTTAATTATTTATTAGCATCACAAAAAAATCGAATATTTTTGTGATGCTATTTTTTGCACTTTTTTAAAAAAAAGCTTAATTAGTTTAAGTAAATTATTTTTATTTTATTTTTTAAAATGTGATATAAAATTTAATGACTATGCGGACAACATAATAAATTTATTTTTTTATTTTTCCCACAAAATCTATTATAAAGTGATGTCTGCTTTCATAATACATTAAATTCGAATACTTATGAGAGACACTGTATATAAAACAACTACAGGACAATTAAATTGTACTGTATTGATCATAAATAAATGTGTACAAAAATCTCAATCTATCAAATGTCGTTTAAAGAAGCAAAACAGGTAACAATAAAGGTTGAAAAACAAAAATCAATAATACTGAGAAAAAAATCATATGATATTGAATGATATTGAATATATATGTAAATATAGTGGCAACATTGAATATATAAATATAGTTGCAACAATATTAAATAATTTATCAAAAAATATACAATATTTTTTGAAGAAATCAATTTTTTATTAAAATATTTTGTAAATAAAAAATTTAACTATAGAAATTGTAGAAAACTTTATGTAAAATTAAGCAGGAAACAAATTTAAAAATGTTTTGCTCACAAAAAGAAAAATTATTGAAATTTATATTTCAGAGTTATTAGGGAAAATTTGGAACATTTTCAACGCAATTGTTAAGATTGAAAAAATTATCATGTCTGTTCTATAAATCGACTCGTTTTGAAAAACGAGAGATTTTTTAAACCGAATAAATTGCTATTTGGTGTTCTACAAATCTCTCGTTTTGGTATAATTCGAAATTAACTACGATTTATGGTTTAAATTTCAAAATCAGCTGTTGATTGAAAAAAAAAATATTTTCAATTAAAAAGGCTCTTCTGTTAAGTTATATAAATTGTATTAAAAACAAAAAATACGCCAATTAAATATACAAAGAAGGCAATTGAGGGATGCATCTAATCCTATGAGTGTTACAAATGAGAGGTATGTAGTAGAAATGCAATTTGTCCAGATGTAAGTTATTTTTCCTTTTTTAGATTCATTAAACTTTACCGCGTTAATAAGGAAGCCTTTGTAATGATATTGGACACTTAATACAAGAAGGATCAATTCCTGCCAAAATTCAGCTCGCAGCAACTCTTCGTTTTTTAGCTGTTGGTTCATTTCAAGGTGCTCTTGGAAATGAAACACATCTCAGTCTTGGGCGTAGTACGATTTCAAAAGTGTTGTGGAAAACAATTGAAGCTTTGGAAAACAAATTGTGTCCATTATGGATTAATTTTGAACTCACTAGAGATGAAATCAGAGGATCCAAATTAAATTTTTTTACAAAATTTGGATTGCCCGGCGTTCCCGTCGACGGGAGTCTTGTAAGACTTTTAAATGGATTAATTTTGAACTCACTAGAGATGAAATCAGAGGATCCAAATTAAATTTTTTTACAAAATTTGGATTGCCCGGCGTTCCCGTCGACGGGAGTCTTGTAAGGCTTTTAAAACCAACAGTGGACGAATCGTTATTTTATAATCGAAAAAGTTATTTCAGCATTAATGTAATGATTGTAAGTATGCTGAGATTAGTAAATGCAAACAATTTCTAATATACATAATTTTTCATTTCAGATTTGTGATTTTAAGATTCGTGCTGTTGATGCATGTAGGCCAGGATCTACTCATGATTCATTCATTTGGAGAATGTCCGATGCAAGACAATTTTTAAAAGAGAAATGTGATAATGGTGGACAGAATTCATGGCTGCTAGGATATTCGGTTATCCCGCCGAACCATTTTTTTTTTGACTCCATATAGGAATCCACAGTATGGCTCAAAAGAACACGTTTTTAACAAAAAACATTGTTCGGCACGAAATATCATTGAAAGAACCATTGGAAATGTAAAAAGTCGGTTCCGGAGTCTTCAGTGCAAAACCCTACACTATACCCCACAAAAAGTTGTTGAAATTGTAAATGTTGTTCCGCAATTCACCACATTTGTAAAAGTTTCAACATTGAATTAGATGACAATTTAATATAATGTGAAGATGATGAATACAGCGGAGAAAATATTATTATAGACGAGCAATATTCCAGCGTCGAGGTTGTGCGTATAAGGGATGCCATTGCGGATTCACTTGTTACATGAAATAAGCCAACTTAATTTTTAAATACATATACATATGTACATTCATATGTACATACAGATGTAAGCACATACATACATATTTATTTAAAATTTTATCATAAAAAATTAAATTACTTAAAAACAATAAGGTGCTTCATGTAAAAAATTAACAATAAAATTAACAAAATGAAAAAATAAGCCAAAAAATGCACTTAATTAAACAAAAGCAAATAAGGTAAAAAGTAGATTGTTTAGTTTTTATTCATAGCCTCCAATTTTTCTCGCTCCAGCTGTAATGTTTTCAGTTCCAGCTCAATTTTCCGAGCTTTGTTTTTCCTTATTTCTATATTATGATTTTCTAATTCCCTATAATGACGCTTTACTTCTTGTCTGTGTTTATTAAATTAAAATTTCAGTGTGGTAGTCCTCTATTTTATCCAGTTTTCATTTATGTTTTGTATTAGTTCTCCTAGAATATGTTTTGCTTGATTTAGTTTTGTAAATTATTTTCCAATTTCTTCCAAATGTGTGTTTTCTTTTCCATGAGATCATTTAAAGACGATTTCCTTTTTTGCCTTTTGCTGGATTGGGTGATGCTGGAGATGGTGGCTGTGATGATGATGTTAATGACGATGGCGATGGTGAAGAAGGATGTATTTGTTTTTTATTGACACCGCAATATTTGGTATTTTCAAACCCTTCAACAAAAGTATGTAATCCACATAAATTTGCAACATCCTGGTCAGCTGGAGTCAATACGAATTGATTAAATTGTCCACCTCCTGTTGACCTTACTTCGTTTTTGTTGTGGCATAGTTTTTTTTAACGTTCGCCTTCCAATCAATCCAAACCTAAAAATTGTGTCATTAAATTGTCCAATCTTTTTTCAGTCTTTTCTGTGCTATTGAGCTGAGTTTATGATCTTAAACTTTAAATTTTTGTTTAATTACAGCTATTTACCAACAACAAATATTGAAGTATCAATTACTTGATCTCCTTTATTTATTTTGTATCAAATCGGCTGTTGACAAAATAACTCTCTTTTCGAACATGAGATCGAAAGAGAGAAAAAGTAAGAGAATTGATGATAATGTTCCCGGACCGTCACAAAAACTGTCAAATCCACTACAAGCACTTAATGATGAAGACAAAACATATGATAATGATATGGTCGATTCTACACCAAAAATAATTAAAAAAACATATACCACCTATTAATATAATAAAAAGTAACACCGATGAAATTCACAATTTGTGTAAAATAAATATTATAATTAATTATTCGATAAGAAAAATATCGATTGGTCACAAACTATTTTGTGAACTTGAATATGATTATGATATGATGATAAAATACCTAAAGGAAAATCATATACACCGAAAAATAATATACCACAAGGTAGTTTTATCAGGTTTGGACAAAAGTGATGTTAATAAACTTATAACACAATTAATAAAAGCAAAGTTAAAAGTTATCGATATAAAACCAGTGTTTAAGAAAACACAATTTAATAGAGATATTATACTTTATATTGTCTATTTAAAGAAGGGATCTATAACTCTTAAGGAACTAAGGGAACACCATCCAACCATTGAATATATTAGAGTTAAATGGAACTACCAATCCAAGCAACGAAACAAAATTACGCAATGTTATAATTGCCAAATGTATGGACATGGTTCCAACCATTGTAACGTTAAAACTTTTTGCGCAAAATGTACAGGTTCCCATTTAACTTCTTCTTGTACGTCCACTGAAACAAAATGCGCTAATTGTAATGGAAAATATCCATCTACAGATTCAAATTGTCCTAGTAGATCAACTTATATGGAATTAAAGAACAGGTACTCGAAGCCCAAACGCCAGCCACATCAATATAATTCCGGCCAACATAAACCGATAGCACCAACAAATTCAAGTTGGTCCAATGTTTTAAAATCAAATACATACAGTCCTATTGAGGAACCTAAAGGTGATCTTTTTTCTGTAGAAGAACTAAAGTCATTCACTCTTGAATTGTTTAATAATTTAAGAAATTGCTAAACCAAAACAGACCAATTTAGCGTCATAACCAACTTAGCATTTAAATTTCTTCCATGATTAATTCTCTTAAGTTGGCAATATGGAATTCAAGGGGAATTCGAAATAAACTTTATGAGTTTTTTGATTTTTTAATTAGAGAAAATATTGATATTGCTTTAGTAAGTGAAACACGGTTGAGGAGTGGTATATCTATGCATCATCCAAATTTTATTGTTATCGTAAAGATAGAGAAGTTATTAGAGGAGGAGGTGTAGATCTCGTCATACGAAAGGATATTCGTCATGAACTATTGCCAACAGTAAATACTAAACTAATTGAAAATGTTGGTGAAAAAATTACTTTACATGATAATTCAACTATTAATGTATACAGCTGTTATTTTCCCGGGGGTTCATCCGGGTCATCTGATTCTCGCCAAAGCAATTTTAAATCTGATCTCTTGAAATTTTCTAGAATACAGTGTCAGTATATATTAGGTGGCGATTTTAACTGCAGAAACCGTGAATGGGGTTGTGTAAGAGCGAATTGTTCGGGTAATATCCTCCACGATTTGATTACTATGAATACATTTGGAATATTTAACTAAAATTTTCATACAACTATTACCATATTGATCTCTTTTACTTTTTTTTCTATTAATAATCTAACAACTTTTTATTGGCCGACAAAATAATATAAGATTTAGGCTATTATATAAATTTGTACATAGCTAAGTTCTTGTCTTCTGAAAAGATTTACAATCCCAAAAAGTATAATTTATCGAACTATAGCTACTTGTGATGATAAATATGTCTTATATTCAAAAATATGTTGAAAATAGAATTTCCAGTAAATTATTAGATTGTACGGAATACTGTTAACTCATTTTCAGTAATCAGTAAAATATTGCTTTTTTTTTTTTGCAGTAACCAGTAAATTTATTGCAATTTTTTGCAGTAATCAGTAAAATTTACTGAATACTGAAAATATTTTCAGTAACCAGTAAAACTTACTGAATACTGAATTTTTTTCAGTAATCAGTAAAACTTTACTGAATACTGAAAATTTTTTCAGTAAACAGTAAAAACTTATTTTTACTGCAATTTTACTGATACTGCAAAGTGCCCATATATATACTACAAATGTCGTGTGCACCCTGTAGTAGAGCTACTAAATAGAAGAAGAAGAAACTTAAACAGGTGGCAACATAATAGAAAAGGGATTTTTTTTTTATTTTTTTTGAGAAAGAAGAAGAGGAATAAAAACAAAAACAAATAGCTGTGGAAAAAAATTTATACTTAGCAAACGAAATTGCTGAAAAGAAAATTATGGGAGAGACACCATATTGGTAACCGAGGTTTCTCGATACCAAAAGAAAAAAATGTCGCCCTTTTTGATTTTTGCTCCAAATAAAGAAGAAGGTGGAGTCTGTGGCCTCATCATAGAGAAAAAAAAAACTAAATTTTTGATTTTATTTTTAATAATAAAACTTGAAACTAAACTTAAAACTAAATTTTAAATTAAACAAAAGCAAAACAACAAACCTGCAAAGCCACTTCAACACGACTCCATCCAACGAGGGAGAAGCTGCTTTCCAGCACCACCACGCCTGGGGTGCTCTGGTATCATTTTGGTTTTCCGACTAAGTTTAGTGATTTTACCTTTTATTTAAAGATAAAAAAATAAAACAAACAAAAAATTATATAATTGAAACAATTTTATAAATAAGGGCTCCTACCTCGTCTTTTATACGTCATTTCCATTCCGTGTGGAAGACGAATTGAGTTGCCGCAGAAAAAGAATTGCCAGATCCGGTTTATCCCCAAGCGAGATTATGAACCTTTTAAACGTAAACATAAATTTGAAAGCATAAATTCTAAATTTAAAATCTAAACCTAAAACTAAATTTAAATCCTAAATTTAAAGTCTAAATCTAAAACTAAATTTAAATTCAAAATTTTAAACCTAATTCTAAACCCAGAACTAAAACTAAATTTAAATCCAAAATTTAAAGCCTAAATCTAAAACTAAAGTTAAATTTAAATTTAAATCCTAAATCTAAAACTAAATCTCAATTTTAAATCTAAATTCAAAATATTAAAACTTAAAACTAAATCTAAACTAAATTTTAAATCAAAACCTAGTATTGTTAAATATTGTTTGGAGTAATTTTGTTTCAATAAAACTAAATCTTATTGTAATGTTTGACTGAAAATTTCTAATTTGTTATCATTTAAAATGATTGGATAAGACTAAGTAAACTCGGCGGTAAGTAGGGAAGGTAAATGTTTGCGGGGAAAGTCTGGGACATCCCTACGATAGGATGTCATGGCGGGATGCAATCCCGAGTGGGAGGGTGATCTCTTGGTATCAACACCAGCCAGGAGGAAATTGTTCGTTAGGTATAGTATGTAGGGAGATGGAGACACCACTTCGAGCCCCTTGACTTTTATTTATTTTATAGCTGGTATGATTTTTTGTGTTTAGTGTGTTTCGGTACAGATTGCTGGCAAGGACCACCCCACCCGGCGAGCTTTAGCCGAGCAATACGCGGGCATACCAGCCACTTTGTCTTTCCTGTTTGTTTTGTCTTCTGTCTGGTCATCGACCAAACAGATGTTTAATCAAAACCACACATACACACTACACAAATGCAGATCATACATGGGCACACTGCATTATATTTCTAATGCATTAAGCATTGCAGTATTCAGTAAATTTTTACTGGTAATGAAATTTAGATTGCATTACCAGTAAATTTTACTGATTACTGAAAAAAAACAGTATTCAGTAAATTTTTACTGAATACTGGAAAAAAAAATCAGTATTCAGTAA
>NW_023997504.1:0-21267 GCF_015586225.1 Lucilia sericata
AAGTTTTTTCGTTTAATACTTCTCTTTCACTTCTGGCTTAAAGCACTCAGACACACGAAGCTAATGAAGTCTACATCAGGTATGGATAATTTAGTACTTTAGTGCTTTTTTCAGTACTTTTTGATGTTGTAAAATAGTCTAGCCTATAGTTTATAGTCTAGTACATAGTATAGTACTAGATATACTATATACTATAGACTAGACTATAGACTAGACTATAGACTAGACTATAGACTAGACTATAGACTAGACTATAGACTAGACTATAGACTAGACTATAGACTAGACTATAGACTAGACTATAGACTAGACTATAGACTAGACTATAGACTAGACTATAGACTAGACTGTAGACTAGACTATAGACTAGACTATAGACTAGACTATAGACTAGACTATAGACTAGACTATAGACTAGACTATAGACTAGACTATAGACTAGACTATAGACTAGACTATAGACTAGACTATAGACTTGACTATAGACTAGACTATAGACTAGACTATAGACTAGACTATAGACTAGACTATAGACTAGACTATAGACTAGACTATAGACTAGACTATAGACTAGACTATAGACTAGACTATAGACTAGACTATAGACTAGACTATAGACTAGACTATAGACTAGACTATAGACTAGACTATAGACTAGACTATAGACTAGACTATAGACTAGACTATAGACTAGACTATAGACTAGACTATAGACTAGACTATAGACTAGACTATAGACTAGACTATAGACTAGACTATAGACTAGACTATAGACTAGACTATAGACTAGACTATAGACTAGACTATAGACTAGACTATAGACTAGACTATAGACTAGACTATAGACTAGACTATAGACTAGACTATAGACTAGACTATAGACTAGACTATAGACTAGACTATAGACTAGACTATAGACTAGACTATAGACTAGACTATAGACTAGACTATAGACTAGACTATAGACTAGACTATAGACTAGACTATAGACTAGACTATAGACTAGACTATAGACTAGACTATAGACTAGACTATAGACTAGACTATAGACTAGACTATAGACTAGACTATAGACCTAGATATAGCACTAGACTATAGACTAGACTATAGACTAGACTATAGACTAGGACTATAGACTAGACTATAGACTAGACCTATAGACTAGACTATAGACTAGACTATAGACTAGGACTATAGACTAGACTATAGACTAGGGACTCTGACTAGACTATAGACTAGACTATAGACTAGACTATAGACTAGACTATAGACTAGACTAATGACTAGACTATAGACTAGGACTATCGACTAGTACTATAGACTAGACTATAGGACTAGACTATAGACTAGACTATAGATAGACTATAGACTAGGACTATAGACTAGACTATAGACTAGACTATAGACTAGACTATGGACTAGACTATAGACTAGACTATAGACGAGACTATAGACTAGACTATAGACTAGACTACTAGACTAGACTATAGACTAGACTATAGACTAGACTATAGACTAGACTATAGACTAGACTATAGACTAACTATAGACTAGACTATAGACTAGACTATGACTAGACTAGACTAGACTATAGACTAGACTATAGACTAGACTAGACTATAGACTAGACTATAGACTAGACTATAGACTAGACTATAGACTAGACTATAGACTAGACTATAGACTAGACTATAGACTAGACTATAGACTAGACTATAGACTAGACTATAGACTAGACTATAGACTAGACTATAGACTAGACTATAGACTAGACTATAGACTAGACTATAGACTAGACTATAGACTAGACTATAGACTAGACTATAGACTAGACTATAGACTAGACTATAGACTAGACTATAGACTAGACTATAGACTAGACTATAGACTAGACTATAGACTAGACTATAGACTAGACTATAGACTAGACTATAGACTAGACTATAGACTAGACTATAGACTAGACTATAGACTAGACTATAGACTAGACTATAGACTAGACTATAGACTAGACTATAGACTAGACTATAGACTAGACTATAGACTAGACTATAGACTAGACTATAGACTAGACTATAGACTAGACTATAGACTAGACTATAGACTAGACTATAGACTAGACTATAGACTAGACTATAGACTAGACTATAGACTAGACTATAGACTAGACTATAGACTAGACTATAGACTAGACTAGACTAGACTAGACTATAGACTAGACTATAGACTAGACTATAGACTAGACTATAGACTAGACTATAGACTAGACTATAGACTAGACTATAGACTAGACTATAGACTAGACTATAGACTAGACTATAGACTAGACTATAGACTAGACTATAGACTAGACTATAGACTAGACTATAGACTAGACTATAGACTAGACTATAGACTAGACTATAGACTAGACTATAGACTAATGCTATTCAAGCATTTAGTTTGGTCTGTAGTCTAGTCTATAGTATAGTCTGTAATCTAATATTTAGCCTGGTCTATAGTGTGTTCTCTAGACTATTTCAAAATCATTATTTTCCATGCCTGGTCTGTATAGAATCAAGTCTTGTTTAATATGGTCTTTTAAAATGATGAAAGGGGTTCTGTGAAGGGGTGATCGTATGTTAAATTGTTTTTGTGTGTGTGAAGTGGAAAAGTAAAGATTATTTTGTAATTTTCTTCTTGTTGATAAAATCTTTTTTTTCTTAAATGCGTTCGTTGTCTGATTTATTGCAATTGTCATTAAATGCAAGAGAAATTTTACTTTTTTATTTTGTTTTTATTATTATTTATTATATAAATACTGCTGTCTATTTGTTAAAGTCATTGTTCTGTTAGAGTGTAATTTTAAGGCAAGAGAGATTGGTAAAGCAAAGTGACTCATAATTGTCGTATTATTCAGTTGTTTTTAAACATTAATCTTTTCTCTGAGTTTTTTCAAATTTACATCCCGTTATTGTGTTGTTTTTTAAAATTTTTTGTCATTACTTTAAAATCAATCAGTTGTATTAATTACAGTTATGAAGTGTTTTTTTCTCTTTTAAAACGCCTTTTGCGGTTTGTAAACAATATAAAACCCGATGGGAAATTTGAGACAAAGTTAACACCACAATGACTTTAAGAACCACAAGTATCTGATTAAAGGTCTTTTATAAGACCGACATAAGGGAAAGTAAAATGAATTTAATACAAATACATTGCTCTTTGAGTTTAAATAAGATTAAATAGTGGTGAAACTTACTACTTTTTCTTAACAAAGTACTAAAGTATGTAAAATTTCTCATCGTATGGATAAAATGTTTAAAAATCTATGCAAAAATTTAAAAATTTTGCTTTTTGAAATAGTAGTTTTTGCAAAAAGTTGATAATGTTAGACTTTAAGGATGGCAAATGATTATTTCTCATGTATGCTATAGAAAAATACTACTTTTTACTAAAATTTTTCAAAAAGTACTAAATTATTTACTACTTTTTTAGCATTTCAATAAATACAGAAAATGGATTTAAAAAAAAACCGAACTTTTTCCAGATTTAAAATAGTACTATTTCTACTACTTTTTTAAAAAATAATGAAATATTAAATTTTTTTGTATAAATTATGATTGTTTAAAATTTAAAGGTTTAAGAAAATAATATCTTATATATTTTTTTTTTTAAAAAGTACTAAATTATTTACTACTTTTTTAAAAAAAATGTATTTATTTTTACAAAATTTTCAATGGAATTTATTTAAAACGCAAGAGTAACTACAAAAACATTATTATTTCATAATTTTAAAATAGTAGTATTTCTACTACTTTTTTGGAAAACAAGGGAATTTTTAATTTTTTTAGTGTAAATTGTGATTAATTAAAGTAAAAACTTTACTATAATTAGATTTTTTATAAAAAAAATTGTAAAAAGTACTAAATCAGTTACTACATTTTTACAAAATGTAATTATTTTTTCAAAATTTTCAATGAAATTTGTTTAAAAAACAAAAGTGCCTAGAAAAACATTGTTATTTGGTCATTTTAAAATAGTAGTATTTCTACTACTTTTTTGAAAAACAAAAGAATTTTTAAGTTTTTAATGCGGATTGTGATTTATTGAGATGTAAACTTTAAGAAAGTGAAATTTTTTATAAAAATTTTGTAAAAAATACTAAATTTTCTACTAGTTTTTTAGCAAAACATATTTTTTGTCCAAAAATTTTAAAGGAATTAGTTTAAACTCACAAAAAGATTCGAAAAAAGTTATTTTTTTTTAATTATAAAATAGTAGTAGAAATACTACTTTTTGAAAAATGGTAGAATATTCCAGTTTTTTTGCATAGATTTTGGTTGCTAAAAATGTAAGCTTTAAAAACTTAATATTTTTAAGCAAATTTTTTAAAAAAGTACAAAATTAGTTACTACTTTTTTATAAAAAGTACTAATTTAATAAAAATTTTTGGTGGGATATGTTTGATATGAAACAAAGTTTTCAAAAACATGTTTATTTTTCAATTTGAAAATAGTAGTAGAAATACTACTTTTTTAAAAAAGTAAAAAATCATATATTTTTTAATAGCAAATGATAGTTTTAAATTAAATATTTCTATTTTTCCTAAATTTCCTATTGGATATGGAATTCTCTGTAACCCGTGTGATTTTTTCTGTGTGCTGTCGCTTTTAATACTTTTTTTAAGTTTATTTTTATTGACAAAAGGTTTTAAATAACATAATTGTTTTTTAATAATTTTTTCATAATACTATTAAATTACCTCATGTTCATTGACATTATTTTATAGAAAAAAAAAAAACATAAAAAAGATTAAATTTAATTTTAAGCGGCTTTGAAATTATTTGTTATTGTTTTTGTTAAGCCATCACAACAGCTAATACGTTAAAAATTGTATTTAAATATTTGTTTTTTTAATCTTTTTTTACAGCTCTTATTCAAACATGGAATCCTATTTAATGGAAATTAAACAATTGCGCATACCACGCCCTAAATATGAACCCAGTGGTAGTAGTCCACCACGCAGTGATTACTATCCCTTGGCTAGACCCTTTACACCACCCAGAGATTATCAACTTACGAATGAATCAATATTGTCATCACATCAGCGTTCTTATCAAGAGGGTGGTGATGATTTTCGACCATCAGTGCATCAGAAAATTTAAATTTAAATTTTAATTCAATAAATATAAATAGTATTGTTTAATTACTTAAGTGCTCATAATATGATAAACAAATATTTTTTTTTACAAACCAGGCAAATATTATTATTTTTAATTTAATTTTTAGCTTTGGTTTTGTTTTAAGTGTATGTATTATTTTCTTTGTTTAAAAAACAAATTTTAAACTAATGAATTTACTTTTATGTTTGTATATTTTTTATTAATAAATTTATGTAAAAACCCTATTAAATGGTTTAATTTAGCCTTTTACTTCCCAAGCCTAATATATTTCTAGTCTTTTCCATAACTTAACCTCATTTTATGTAATATTTGAAAAAAAAAGTGTAGTAGAAAATCCTTTACTCACCACATCTTGTTCATAGTCCGCGTGGGGCAGTACATGGGTTTCACTCATTCTTCGGGACCTATGGTCATCACAGCCGTATTCCTATTCGATTTTTAGTTTTTCGTATTAGGTTTTTATTTTCAGTTTGTTTTGATTTTTTTGGAGGGGTTTTTGTGTTTTTCATTAGTTTTATTTTTCACCAGAAAACAAGAAGTAGAATAAAAAAACAAATAAAGAAAATTAAAAAATTATAGAAAATTATATAAAAAAGATTTTGTTTGATTTTGGGTGTTAAAATAAAAAGATAAATATACATTTAGAGGGGAAAGAATGAAGGATCAATTTTTAAGTGGACCTCATATGATCAAGAACGTTATAAGCTCACCAAAGTTACCCAAAATGTTCAAGACTATTTAAAGTTTAATTCTAGTGTATAGTCTAGTCCAAAGTCTAGGTTATAATCTAGCCTATAGTCCATAGTCTAGGTTAAAGTCTATCCTAAAGTGTAGTCCATAGTCTAGGTTATAGTCTAGCCTATAGTGTAGTCTATAGTCTAGTCCATAGTCTAGGTTACAGTCTAGCCTATAGTGTAGTCCATAGTCTAGGTTATAGTATAGTCTATAGTCTAGTCTAGTCTATAGTCTAGTCTAGTCTATAGTCTAGTCTATAGTCTAGTCTATAGTCTAGTCTATAGTCTAGTCTATAGTCTAGTCTATAGTCTAGTCTATAGTCTAGTCTATAGTCTAGTCTATAGTCTAGTCTATAGTCTAGTCTATAGTCTAGTCTATAGTCTAGTCTATAGTCTAGTCTATAGTCTAGTCTATAGTCTAGTCTATAGTCTAGTCTATAGTCTAGTCTATAGTCTAGTCTATAGTCTAGTCTATAGTCTAGTCTATAGTCTAGTCTATAGTCTAGTCTATAGTCTAGTCTATAGTCTAGTCTATAGTCTAGTCTATAGTCTAGTCTATAGTCTAGTCTATAGTCTAGTCTATAGTCTAGTCCTATAGTCTAGTCTATAGTCTAGTCTATAGTCTAGTCTATAGTCTATATAGTCTAGTCTATAGTCTAGTCTATAGTCTAGTCTATAGTCTAGTCTATAGTCTAGTCTATAGTCTAGTCTATAGTCTAGTCTATAGTCTAGTCTATAGTCTAGTCTATAGTCTAGTCTATAGTCTAGTCTATAGTCTAGTCTATAGTCTAGTCTATAGTCTAGTCTATAGTCTAGTCTATAGTCTAGTCTATAGTCTAGTCTATAGTCTAGTCTATAGTCTAGTCTATAGTCTAGTCTATAGTCTAGTCTATAGTCTAGTCTATAGTCTAGTCTATAGTCTAGTCTATAGTCTAGTCTATAGTCTAGTCTATAGTCTAGTCTATAGTCTAGTCTATAGTCTAGTCTATAGTCTAGTCTATAGTCTAGTCTATAGTCTAGTCTATAGTCTAGTCTATAGTCTAGTCTATAGTCTAGTCTATAGTCTAGTCTATAGTCTAGTCTATAGTCTAGTCTATAGTCTAGTCTATAGTCTAGTCTATAGTCTAGTCTATAGTCTAGTCTATAGTCTAGTCTATAGTCTAGTCTAGTCTAGTCTATAGTCTAGTCTATAGTCTAGTCTATAGTCTAGTCTATAGTCTAGTCTATAGTCTAGTCTATAGTCTAGTCTATAGTCTAGTCTATAGTCTAGTCTATAGTCTAGTCTATAGTCTAGTCTATAGTCTAGTCTATAGTCTAGTCTATAGTCTAGTCTATAGTCTAGTCTATAGTCTAGGTCTATAGTCTAGTCTATAGTCTAGTCTATAGTCTAGTCTATAGTCTAGTCTATAGTCTAGTCTATAGTCTAGTCTATAGTCTAGTCTATAGTCTAGTCTATAGTCTAGTCTATAGTCTAGTCTAGTCTATAGTCTAGTCTATAGTCTAGTCTATAGTCTAGTCTATAGTCTAGTCTATAGTCTAGTCTATAGTCTAGTCTATAGTCCTAGTCTAGTAGTCTAGTCTATAGTCTAGTCTATAGTCTATAGTCTAGTCTATAGTCTAGTCTATAGTCTAGTCTATAGTCTAGTCTATAGTCTAGTCTATAGTCTAGTCTATAGTCTAGTCTATAGTCTAGTCTATAGTCTAGTCTATAGTCTAGTCTATAGTCTAGTCTATAGTCTAGTCTATAGTCTAGTCTATAGTCTAGTCTATAGTCTAGTCTATAGTCTAGTCTATAGTCTAGTCTATAGTCTAGTCTATAGTCTAGTCTATAGTCTAGTCTATAGTCTAGTCTATAGTCTAGTCTATAGTATAGTCTATAGTCTAGTCTATAGTCTAGTCTATAGTCTAGTCTGTAGTCTAGTCTATAGTCTAGTCTATAGTCTAGTCTATAGTCTAGTCTATAGTCTAGTCTATAGTCTAGTCTATAGTCTAGTCTATAGTCTAGTCTATAGTCTAGTCTATAGTCTAGTCTATAATCTAGTATATTGTCAAGTCAATAGTCTAGACAGTTGTCAAGTTGTTAGTCTGGTCTGTAAACCCGGTCTATTGTCCAGTGCATAGCTCAGCCTATCGTCAAGTTTATAGGCCAGTCTATAGTCAGATCTTAAATCTATCATGTAGTCTAGTTCAGAGTCCTGTCCATAGTCTGGACTATAGTTGGGAATAAGGTATTTGCTATTCTACTGACAGACTGCAGTTTTGACTATAGTCTAGTCCAATGTAGTTCCTATAAGATTTTCTGAAGAAAAGCTCTATATACGTATTACGTTCATTATTCTTGCACATAAAATCTGATCCTTTCATTTCTTCCCCTTAGATAACATTTTTACAAATTTGAAATATTTAAGTAAAATACACTGATAGAAATGCCAATCACTAAACATTGAAATAGAATTTTAACATTTAAAAAAATTAAAGAAATTTTATAAATAAAATATCACAATAATTTAGAAAATACTTTGAAAGAAAATAAAACAACATTTAAACGACGACAAAACACTCGTTTAGCGAAAATTTTTATTAAGACAGACATACAACACATAAACTACATATGGATACAAAGAAAAAAAAAAAGGCCCTAAAAGGGGTTGTATGACCAGAGAAATTTTTTTATTTAAATACAAAGACCCTGATGGTAAAACAGCTAAAAACCTCGAATGTCAATTTTTGGTGTTAAAAATTAAAAAAAAAATTGTTAAAAAAAAGTTTTATAAAAAATTTGGGTGCCTCAGAAGAATTTCGAAAAAAGGTGAAGAAATTTTAAAAGACAGTGAAAAGTGGCTTTAAAGGAGAGAGAGAGAGTATACAAAAAGAGAGCAGTGATAAAAGACGACAGCAATAAAAAGGTGACAGTGATAGAAATTTGAACTTTTTTTTTGTTTAATTTGCAAATTTTTTAGAAATTCTTTTTGTTTAAAGGATTTTTTTCACAAATTTGTTTTTAGAAATTATAAGTTTGTTGTTTTTTTTTAGAAAATATGACATTTTTGTAAGATATGATCATCACCTGATGTTGATTGTCAAAATGCGTTTGATTGATGAGGCCCATGCAACTGCTGTCGTCGTTAGTATTTGTATTAGAAGTTTTGTACATAAACTGCTTTTGTGGAGTATTATGGGTGGTACTGCTGTGATAATAAGTTGGTCCCATTATTTTCGATGTTGATGATGAGTTACCGGCCAGACGTGAACCAAAGCCACCAAGATGACGCAATGAGGCATGATGACTGGTATAGCGATGATAATGGCCGATATTGGTTTGTGTAGGAGGATGTAAATATGAATTGGTTGGCAGTGGTGGCGCTTGTTGTTGTTGTTGTAAAAGTTGTTGTTGTTGCTGTTGGGATGAATTACATGCTGTCGATGAGGATGTAGATGTTGATGGCAGTTTTTGTGGTGTGGGATGATGAAAGTGAGAACGATGTAAAATCGGTTCGGCCGACATGGGTCGATAGGGTAAACGTTGTAAAGGTCTGTTATTTTTTGTTTTTGTTTTAATAACATGTTTGTAGTTGCAATTTGTAACCAACATTTTTGTCAATTTAAAATTTTTGGTTTTTTTGTTTTTTTTTTAACAAATTGTAAAAAAGTAAAATTGAAGTTTTAAAGAGAAAAAAATATTGAAAAAAAAATTTGTCATTAATTTTTGTTGTTTTCTTTAGTATGGAAAAAAATTGTGCTTTAAAACAAAAGAGTACCGATTTTTCAAATCCGTCATGGTCATGCCCAGCCCTGAGTCCGATGAAGGACTTCTGCCAGTAGCCGCACTTACTTCCAAATCCACATCGGTTACCTACGTAAGGGTACACAACACGCAATATTCAAATTTTATTTAATTTGCTTCAAATTAACAATAGTTTTTCGTTAACGCAAATTCGTTTTTTGTATTTTCAGTTAATTTTAAAAGGTGCTGTTTGTTTTCAAACAAATTTATTATTTAATAATTTAATAATTTAAATAAGTGCTGTTTTATTATAAAAATCTGTTTGATAATATTTTAATAATTTTTATAAAATATGTTTATTTAAAGTGCCTTTTGTTTGTTAATTCTTTGAGTAATTTTCTTTCGGTGTAGTGTGGTGGTGAAATTTATTGAGGTGAATTTCTTTATGCTTAAAAAAGGTGAGTTTATTTTAGTTCTAAATTATTGCTGAAATTTTGGTGTTGTTTTCTTTGGTTACTTGTTGATAATTTTTGTTAAAAACTTAAACCCAATCTGGAGAATTTGTATTGTTTAGAACTTCCGATTTTCAAATTTAAAAATAAAGTCGTTGATTTTCAAACCAAACATTTTCTTTGACATACACTTAGCGACTGAAAATATTACCATACCAACTAATTATCATTGATTTTGTTTTTGGTACGAGAGTATCAAAGTCTGATTGACATTTCAACTAAAATAATGACAAGTAAATCTTTTCATACAGTTGAACAAACTGTCATGGAAATTAAGCACACTTTCGTTTAGAATTGCTACGAACATAAGAATTACAATAATTCCATTACAAAGGAAACCTTTTTGCGTAACACCGCAAACCTACTGACAATTTTGAAAATTGTCATAATTGACAGGTCATCATAGACACACATTAAAAAATAAAACCAGGTCATATTTCTAATAAAACAGTTATTGAACACGTTATGTGCAAAAACCACCAACAATTCATTTACGTACTAAAAACTAGTTCATATTTAAGTCTATAGTCTAGCCTTTAGTCTAGTCTAAACTCTAGTATATAGTCTAGTCTATAGTTTAGTCTATAGTCTAGTCTATAGTCCAGTCTATAGTCTAGTCTATAGTCTAGTCTATAGTCTAGTCTATAGTCTAGACTATAGTCTAGTCTATAGTCTAGTCTATAGTCTAGTCTATAGTCTAGTCTATAGTCTAGTCTATAGTCTAGTCTATAGTCTAGTCTATAGTCTAGTCTATAGTCTAGTCTATAGTCTAGTCTATAGTCTAGTCTATAGTCTAGTCTATAGTCTAGTCTATAATCTAGTCTATAGTCTAGTCTATAGTCTTGTCTATAGTCTAGTCTATAGTCTAGTCTATAGTCTAGTCTATAGTCTAGTCTATAGTCTATTCTATAGTCTATTCTATAGTCTAGTCTATAGTCTAGTCTATAGTGTAGTCTATAGTCTAGTCTATAGTCTAGTCTATAGTCTAGTCTATAGTCTAGTCTAGTCTAGTCTAGTCTAGTCTAGTCTAGTCTAGTCTAGTCTAGTCTAGTCTAGTCTAGTCTAGTCTAGTCTAGTCTAGTCTAGTCTAGTCTAGTCTAGTCTAGTCTAGTCTAGTCTAGTCTAGTCTATAGTCTAGTCTATAGTCTAGTCTATAGTCCAGTCTATAGTCTAGTCTATAGTCTAGTCTATAGTCAAGTCTATAGTCAAGTCTATAGTCTAGTCAATAGTCTAGTCTATAGTCTAGTCTATAGTCTAGTCTATAGTCAAGTCTATAGTCAAGTCTATAGTCTAGTCTAAGGTCTAGTCTAAAGTTTAGTCTACAGTCTAATCTGTAGTGTAGTCTATAGCCTAGTCTATAGTCTAGTCTACAGTCAGGTCTATAGTCCAGTCTATAGTCCAGTCTATAGTTTAGCCTATAGTCTAGTCTATAGTTTAGTCTATAGTCTAGTCTATAATCTCGTCTATAGTCTAGTCTACAGTCTAGTCTATAGTCTAGTCTATAGTCTAGTCTATAGTCTAGTCTATAGTCTAGTCTATAGTCTAGTCTATAGTCTAGTCTATAGTCTAGTCTATAGTCTAGTCTATAGTCTAGTCTATAGTCTAGTCTATAGTCTAGTCTATAGTCTAGTCTATAGTCTAGTCTATAGTCTAGTCTATAGTCTAGTCTATAGTCTAGTCTATAGTCTAGTCTATAGTCTAGCCTATAGTCTAGTCTATAGTCTAGTCTATAGTCTAGTCTATAGTCTAGTCTATAGTCTAGTCTATAGTCTAGTCTATAGTCTAGTCTATAGTCTAGTCTATAGTCTAGTCTATAGTCTAGTCTATAGTCTAGTCTATAGTCTAGTCTATTGTCTAGTCTATAGTCTAGTCTATAGTCTAGTCTATAGTCTAGTCTATAGTCTAGTCTATAATCTAGTCTATTGTCTAGTCTATAATCTAGTCTATTGTCTAGTCTATAGTCTAGTCTATAGTCTAGTCTATAGTCTAGTCTATAGTCTAGTCTATAGTCTAGTCTATAGTCTAGTCTAGTCTAGTCTATAGTCTAGTCTATAGTCTAGTCTATAGTCTAGTCTATATTCTAGTCTATAGTCTAGTCCATAGTTTAGTCTATAGTCTAGTCTATAGTCTAGTCTATAGTTTAGTCTATAGTCTAGTCTATAGTCTAGACTATAGTCTGGTCTATAGTCTAGTCTATAGTCTAGTCTATAGTCTAGTCTATAGTCTAGTCTATATTCTAGTCTATAGTCTAGTCCATAGTTTAGTCTATAGTCTAGTCTATAGTCTAGTCTATAATCTGGTCTATATTGTAGCCTAGACTTTATTCTAATCTGTAGCCTAGTCTTTACTTTAGTGTATAGCCTAGTCTAATCTATAGTCTAGTCTTTATTCTAATCTGTAGTCTAGTCTATAATTAAGTCTGTAGCCTAGTCTATAATGATGTCTATAGCCGACTGTCTAGTCTATTATCTAGTGTTTTCTCTGGACTATATTTTAGTCTTTATCAGAGTTTTTATTTAATTCTTTTTAATGTCATGTCCACTTAATTTATCAAATCAAGTAGTATTGGCATTTTTTTGAAATCGATTTTGCAATTTAATTAGCTCTAAAACTTTTAGTACTCTATAGCTGTAAAAACCAAATAAACAGTTTAATTAAATTATTTTAGCAAAACATTATTTGTTTATTTCGCAAGGTCAGTTAGTAACCAAAAATTTGTTTCACAGCTTAAGATTAAAAATATCTGTTAAGCAAATTGATTTCACAAACTAGTTAATGAAATAAATCGATTTGAAATTGATTTAATTAAACATTTGTTGAAGTTGATAAGAAGAATTTGAGAGTATTTTAAGAGAAAATTTTGTATAAATGAAGCAAAAAACTGACATTAATTTATAACTGGAATATTTTGTAAAAAAGTTAAAATCTGGAAATTTTCAATAAATTGTAAAATTTTGAAAATTTTTTGGAATTTTCTAATATCACTTTAATATCAAATCTATTGAATGTCTATTGAAATGTATACAAAATCAGCTTTGTTTAAGATTTTTGTTGGATTTTTCAAAAATTTTTAAATAAAGTTTTTTTTTTTACATTTTTTCTAAGTGTATGCCATAAGTTATATGTTTAGTTTGATTTGTTTTTAAAGAAAAAATAAAACAAAATTACTAAAACTATTTTTTAACATTTGCCAAAAGGAAAAACAAAAATTTATAAAAATTGACATTCGGCACTTATAAACAGCCTACACTGAGAGAAATCATACAACTACTTAGAAACAACAACAACATACAACAAAATAGTTAGAAAAACACAAGAATAGTAATATTAAAAAACAAACCTCAATAGATAAAAGAGTGAGTGATTGATTTAGTTTGTTTATTTTTTTTTTTTTTAACATTTTTATAACTTTATTAAGGGAAATTTTAGACAAAAAAGAAAACAAAAGTGATTTAAGAATAGTTAGTGTAAAGTAGTATAGAGTAAAGAGCATGCAAAGAGTTTTTTAATAATAACATTTTGTTTCTTTGTTAAAGTTTATAATAAATTGTTTTTATAATTTAAGAAATTTTCCAAAGATTGTTAATTTTTAAAGAGAGTTTTTTTAATATTTTCCAAATTTTTTTTCAAGAAAATTAATTATTGTCATATTTTTTAGGTTTTTTCTAAAAGACATTTCTTATCTATTGAGTGTTTTTTTTTGTAGGATTTAAAGAAAATTAAAAAGACAACACACAATTACAACAACAACAATTGTACTAAAACAACAACAGTTTTTTTTTTTATAGAAATTTTGTTAAGAAATAAGAAATTATAAAAGAAAATAGAAAATTCAACCAATTTTAGAAAGAATACACTTAAAGAAATGAAAATTAGTTTCAATTTTCAACTAAAATAGAAATTTTGTTAATTAATTATATAAAATTAGTTAATAATAAGACTAATACGGTTTTACATTTAACATGCTGTTTAGTAGTAATTCATTACTCAATTTATAATATAAATATTATTAAGCTTTTGTTAGGTTAGGTTTTCAAATAGTTTGAGGTTATGTAGTAAGTTAGTTTTTAGTAGTTTTTAATAGAATATTTGTTGTTAAAATATTGTTAATAATTGTTTTATTTTGATTAATAATAAGTGTCAGTGTCGTAGAACAAATCTTCTAAAAAGCTTACCGGCAAATCACGCGCACTTTCTCCTTTACGCTGAAAAATTAAAAACAAAAACAAAACACAGATAAAATTTTCCTTTAGTGGACAAAAAGAAAGCTAAGATACCCACCCTTAATCTTTCGCCACTATAAGGATCACGTTCTCTACGATAAACTAACTCATCATAACGAGTACGATCCTCAGGAAATATAAGTTCACGGATTTCCGTCACTAGTGTATGCTAGAAATAAAAAAAAAAAAAAAATAAAAACATAATTTCACACTAAAATTTCTGTCTGTGTTTAGCCACCACCGACCCACCTTTTCATATGTATCTAACATTTCTAATAAGACGGCTACAAAGGCATCTATGGTCATTGCTTTCGCACAATATTCGGCTATATAATACGAAAGACTTGCAAAATGGTGGCGGGGTAAAAGAGAGCGGGCCTTCTCCTCTACCATGGCGGTGATTTGACCTTTTCGTCGTGCTCTAAAACACAAAAATAAAACACACAAATTAAATAAATTAAACTTACACCAAAAAAACATATAATCTTTTAACCCACCTTGTCCCCGTGGGACTATAAGCATCATATGGCTCCATTTCTATGGAGGTACAGGAATGTGGCACTTTACCCACATCACGTATCACCAGTGACATACGTTTGTGGTATTTTAACTGACTAACAGCCTCGTCGTGGGTGACATCTTGAAATGATTGACCATTAACTTCGAGTATTTCATCACCCACCATTAAACCCGCCCGATCGGCAACACTCTCCTTATCCACGCCGGTCACAAATATGCCCAGACCATATTCAACGCCGCCACGTATCATAAGACCCAATGATTGACCCGGTTCTATTAGCAATTCGACACGGCGTATTCTAGAAAGAGTACAACGATTAAATGTAAGTTAAAAAATTAGCTTTTTCTTCTAGAAAGGGGATACAATAAAAAAGTACTTTTTGGTACATTTTTGGAAAAAGTACCATTTTGGACAAAAAAAAAAAAACAAAAATAAAAATTTTGAAATTTTTTTCGATAACAGTTTTATTAAATTTGTAATTAAAACAGTTTAAAACAAACTTTTTTAAAAAAGTACTTTTTGTCCAAAATAGTACCAAAATCAAGTTTAGAAAGAAGAAATTTAATATCAATAAGATTTTTAAGTACTTTTACTTAAAAGTACTTAAAAATGTTAAAAATAAACTTTTTTGAAAAAAGTACTTTTCGTCAAAAACAAAATTCGCAAAAAGTACTTTTCCAAAAAAGTACATTTTGTTAAAAAAAGTATCAAAACTAAAATAAAAGAAAAAATGTGTGAAAAACAATGTTAAAAATAAACCTTTTTGAAAAAAGTACTTTCTGTCAAAAACAAAATTCGCAAATAGTACTTTTCCAAAAAAGTACTTTTTGTATCACAACTAAAATAAAGGCAAAAATGTGTGAAAAACATGAAAAACAGCAAAAAATACGTTTTACATAAAAAATTTCTAAAATCACTTTTGCTACAAAGTTCTTTTATAGAAGTACTTTTTCTAAAAAGTACTTTTTGTCAAAAAAAGAAATAAAAAAAACACTTTTTTCAAAATTTTAACAAAAACAAGGAACGTACCAAAATAAACACTTTGAAAGAGTACTTTTTGTTACAAAAAGTGTTCTACCATAAAGGTACTTTTTCCAAAATTTAAATCATAAGTATTATTAATAGGAATTTATCACATTAAAAGTAACTTTTTGCAAAAAGTACTTAAAAATTTAATTTTTCTAAAAATTACTTTTTCAAAAATATAAACAAATTCGAAAACAAAATTGTGCCAAAAAAATTAATACATTTTTAAAAATTAGTATAAAAACTTTTAAAAAGTACTTTTTGCTACTAAAAGTACTTTTTTACAAAATTTAAATTAAAATTCTTAAAAATAGGAATTTTTTACATTAAAAGTTGCTTTTGGCAAAAAGTACTTAAAAATACACTTTTTGTAAAAAGTTCTTAAGAAGGCACTACTTTTAAAAAGTACTTTTTACAAAAAATGTACTAAATCAAACAACAAAAAGTAAGAATTGTACCATATTTTTCAACTTTTTCAAAATGCTTTTAAAAAGTTCTTTTTGTACCAAAAGTTTTCTACTCAAAGAGTACTTTTTTACAAAATTTAAAAAGTCTTTAAAAAAGAAAATAAAATATAATTTTTGCAAAAGTACTTCAAATTATATTCTTTTCAGAAAAGTACTTAAAAAGGTACTTTTTTCAAAAAAGTACTTTTTACCACAAATATAACCAAATGAATAACAAAAAAGTTTGTCGAAGTAAAATCTCATTCTCATTTCCAAAAACACTCACCGATCTCTTCGTTCACTTCTCCTTCCCCCATATTCCATGGGCGGTGAGGCGGGTCTACCATGACGATCCATCCAGGAGCACGTCTGCCGATATGGCAATGGCCCACCCGATGGTGATGTTCCTATACTGGCACCCGGTGGCAGTGCAGACTGTTGTGGCAGCAGGGGGGCCATCGATGCATACATGGGATCACGCGAGGGAGGACCAAAACCATGCAGTGGCGCCGTTGAATTAAGCGTAGGTGGTGCACGTACCGTCATACTGATTTGACGTGATGATTTCAATATCTGCACACATCTCTGCGTTAAGAAAAAATGTGGCAATAGAAGAGACAACAAAAAAAAAGACGAAGGTAGACAGACAGACAGAAGAAGAATGCGAAAACGAAAAGTAAAAAGAAACCGAAAAGAAAGGAAAATTAAAATTGTAACAGAAAAGTGTTAAAGAAAAAAAGTTTAAATGAAATTAATTATAAAAGAGAAACTTAGTAAAACTTATTATACAAAGATTTGTTAAACTTAGTATAAAAGAGTAACTGAATAGAAGTTGAAAAATATGTAATGGTGCTTTAATTTTATGGTGCAGTGTAATGATTATTTATATGTTTTTCTTTCTTAGGCTCACGACGTGCATGTTTACAACACATTTATTTATTTAATTTTGAAACAATTTTTAAGGCAACATTTAAGGATTTTTTATTATTATTGGAAAAAAATAGCCTTGAATTGTTTCTTATTTTTTTATTAAAAAAAATTACACTGAAATAAAAAATTAGTTTATTCTAAAAATGTTAAACATTTTTAATTACAAATTTTTTATTTGAAACTATTATAAGCAGCTGTTTAATATTTTTTAAATATTTTTTTTTTTAGATTTTTTCAAACTGCTTTTTCATAGTTTTTATTTCGCTCAGTGTATCGTATGAGAAATGTAAACTTAGTTATATAAAAAACACAAAAAAGGAAATCATAAACACATTTAATTGAAAGAGCAGGAAAATAGAAACAAAAACTTATTCTATTGCCAATTTTTTCTCAAAGTGTATTAGTGTTTTTTTTTTTCGATGTAAACAAAAATATCAAGTGTAAGTGTAATGATTACGGAATGAATTTAAAAGTGTCAATGTAGAAACAAAATCTTTCATAAAATCCAAAAAAATTGAACGAGTACCCGGTACTCACTTTCTTAAATATACAGTTCTTTTACAAAATTTTATCCAATCATAAATAGGAGTCTGTAAAAGTAAACATAAAACCCAAATTTTTCGCAAAATATTATAATTTCAAGCGAGTACCCGGTATTCACCTTCTAAATACAAGGTTTTTTCAACGAAACGAAATTGTAGCTATTCTCTGAACATTATGAAAATGTAACAAAATCTTGCACAAAAGCCTAAAAATTCAAACGAGTACCTGGTACTCACTTTCATATATATAAAATTTTTAGTTTAAAAAAATGCTGCAAGCGTAAAGGAGAGACCGTTAAAGAAAAGATAAAACCAAACATTTCCGTAAAATAACATAACTTGGAACGAGTACCCGGTATTCTAATTTTTAACGAGTACCCGGTATTTAACTAACTAACTAACTAACTAACTAACTAACTAACTAACTAACTAACTAACTAACTAACTAACTAACTAACTAACTAACTAACTAACTAACTAACTAACTAACTAACTAACTAACTAACTAACTAACTTTTGTTGCGTCGAATGGTTTTGCGTTTGTCAGGTTAACTACATCGAGCTCCCTTCCCTTTAATGTAATAGCTTTAAAGGGAAGGGAGCTCGATGTAGTTAACCTGACAAACGCAAAACCATTCGACGCAACAAAAGCTGAATTAAAAATATGGATGAGAGAATCCCATAAGGCCTCTTGGAATAATGAAACGGTGGGTAGAACCACAAAGATTCTATGGGGTGACCCTGATGGGAGCAAGACGAGAAATCTTCTCAAAATGAGCAAGTCTGAGGTTAGTATGATGGTACGTATTCTCAGTGGACACACAGGATTACGAGCACATCTATACAAAATTGGACGTGCGGATTCAGATGAATGTAGAGCATGTGGAGAGGACAGTGAAACTCTGGAGCACTTTCTTTGCCATTGTCAGGCATTCGTCGAAGTTAGATCCAAGTATCTTGGAAGTGATGTTATTTCGGAAATAACATTCTTAACCAACACCGATTGGAAGATTCTTAGGAATTACGTCCAGGAAACTGAGTTTCTGAACATGGAAAAATAATACATTCAGTGAACAATTTTTTTTTTTCTTGAATTGGAGCGCACAACAGGCCCGATAGTGGCCTAGGTGTATTTCTTCGGATTTGATGTAGTATACATCCTCCTATCAACCTAACCTAACCTAACCTAACCTAACCTAACTAACTAACTAACTAACTAACTAACTAACTAACTAACTAACTAACTAACTAACTAACTAACTAACTAACTAACTAACTAACTAACTAACTAACATCTTAATAAATGTAAAAATTTGGGAAAAATCTTTTCAATAGAAACTAAAACTTGTTTTTAAGAATTTACCTTATTGTTGCCATAGCTTGGAAATAAATCTTGAGTAATCCATTTCTTCAAATTTTTAAACTAACTCTATTAAACACTTCAGATTTTTTTTTAATATAAAACAGGCCATAGAAAGAGCTTTTTTTAATTTTTATTTATTTTTTGCTCTTTTATTTGCTTTCTATTTTTTCATTTAAATATATTTACTTTTATTAAACCTTTTGCTCATGCTTATTCAACATATTTCATTTTCACC
Source organism: Lucilia sericata (assembly GCF_015586225.1). Taxonomy (NCBI): domain Eukaryota; kingdom Metazoa; phylum Arthropoda; class Insecta; order Diptera; family Calliphoridae; genus Lucilia; species Lucilia sericata. Next base: position 19,418 of record NW_023997504.1, read on the forward strand.
ACTTTAGCAAAGACAAAAACCACACCCACTTCCGCTATTAATATAAACAGACTTTTAAAACGAAGCTTTAAAAAAACATACATATTTCTTTACTTTAACTCATTACGTTTGCTCTCTCTTATTTACTTATATTTTGTGCTCTTTCCTTTGCGTAAACCATTTCATCAATCTTTACAACATTTCCTTTATTCACAACAACACCAACAACTAACAACACTCGCGAGAAGAGCTTTCTAAAATAGTAGATACATACTATTTTTTTTTTCGACTGCGCTGCCGGCAGCACTTTTTTCTTAACAACATTTTTTCACTAACGAAATTTTGATGAAAAATCGAGTTTCTTTTAAATATTTTTTAATTTTCTTATAAAACTTTAACTAAACTTTCAGTTTATTAAGATTTTACTTTTATTCAAACACTTTTTCTTTTATTATTAATTATTGTTTAATAGAACAACCGACCGACACAACCGCTGTTAGTGATTTATAGTTGAGAACTGAAGAAAATAAAGGAGTAATTGAGCAAGAGCTTTTAGCTTAGAACAAAAGCAGTGAGAGAAAGAGACAGCTAGTCGATACTTTTTGTTATGTTTTTTAGTTAAACCAGTTGAGTGTGAGCAGCCGGCTAAAGAAGATAAGGAAATTTTGTTTAATGCAAAGGAATTGCCAGAGAGTTTTTTGTTTCAGTTATCATTGTAAATTCTTAACAGCGGGTTCGTTTTATAGTAGTGTCTCGTTTAGAAATTAATTAAAAATAGTTAAAGTTTTGAAATAAAAGTAAAAAGTTAATAATAATGTAATGTAAACAAAGTTTTATAAGAAAATTTTAAAATTTGTGAACAAATCTAGTTATTTAAAGGAAAAATTGTGGTTGAAAAAAGTTGTTAAGAAAAAAGTCTCTGCCGGCAGAGCAGTCGTGAAGAAAAAATGTGTATCTAGTTTTGGGGCAGTTAAGAGAAGACGTTTGTATAGCTTTGTGTGTATGAGTGAGTGTGTGTGTAAAGTTGTTGATAAAGGAACTAAAGAAGAAAAAGTTGTTGTTGTTGTTGTTTATTTTAAAGTTTATTTAAGCGGTTTGCGCAAAAAGTAAAAAGAGAAAAATTAAAAGTAAATGAAAGAGAGCAAAAGTAAATTAAAGAATAAAGTTAAATAAAGCTCTTTCATATCAATGAAAGTGTTTTTAGTTGTTGTTGCTAAAGTTTATAAAGGAAATAGGAAATGTGTTTAACAAAAGCAAGATGTTTGAAAAAAATAAAGTTATTTTTAAAAAGAAAAATAAATGAAAGAGCAAAAAAAGAAATAAAAATAAAAGAAATAAGCGGCATAAAGCTCTTTCTATGGCCTTTTTATATAGAAAAAATCTAAAGTTTTGGTGTTTTTTTTTTTTTAAATTCAAAGCAATTTTAGCTATTGAAAACGAGCAAAGAAAAGGCGTATCTCAAGATTTTATTCACAGCTATTGCTTCCACAAGGTAAGTGAAAAAGAACCAACTATTCTTAAGTTTTATTCCAAAAATGACAACATTGGTAATGTGAGTACCGGGTACTCGCTTAAAAATGTTGAGTTTTTACGAGTTCAATTGATATTTTTTATAAATTATTATATTTTCACTCCTTAAAATTATCATTTTTGTTAATATGTCTACCGGATACCCGCTAAAAAAATGCGCTATTTCTCAAGAACCTATTATGTTACATTTTTTTTTAAATTTTTTTTGGATTACTGGTACAAGTTTTGCAGCAAAATTCTTACATTTGTTAATATGGGTACCGGGTACCCACTAAAATATGTGTTATTTTCCAACAACCTACTACGTCAAATTTCTTTTAATATTTTTTGATGAACCATAC
>NW_023997505.1:0-21240 GCF_015586225.1 Lucilia sericata
GGGCCCGAATAGGTCCATAGCCTGATCTTTTATTAGTAATTATGCTATTATCCTATTTAGTCTGACAACGTAAGTCCTGTTAGGTCATACCTAGAGTCCCTAATGTTGCGACGGTCGTCGGACGAAATAGTAAATTTAGTTTTACTTTTCTCCATTTCAATAGATGGAAGCTATAATTGTGCATGGTCAATATTGTACACACCTTACGTAAGTCCCGGACAACAGGACAATTTTAGTCTAGTTCGCGTTTGCGACGTGTGGTGTGAACAATATGGTCATGCAGAATTATAGATTCTTCAGCCCTATCCTTTACAAACAATTTGAGGCTCTCAGAATAGCTTCCATAGCATATCTGAGAATGCTCAAGTTGTGAAGAAAGAATAGCTAAGGCCAGCCCCCTCTTTTACAATAGTCCATAGAGTATTTGTTTTAGAAACATGCGTTTGTCCGCAGTGAAGTAGTAAGGGTAGTCCTACAGGTTCTAGGTTATCAAAACCATCTTCTAGATGCACCTTTAAAAGTTTTTCTGTGGGAAACAACTACTAAATTTTATCCATTTTAGTTTTTCTTGTCTGCATCTCCTGAAACCAAAATAGAAAAGAAACAATTAGAAACGTATCTACGAACTATAATACATTTTTTACATTACCTGCAAACTTTACTTTCCTGAAATACACCGCCGATAGTAAGATTTTATTTAATTTGAGATTTCAAGATTTATCTTTGGTTCTTTTGGATTTGGATTTTGAGTTTTTTTTGTAGAACGTTTAGCTTTGTCGTTACGAACGTTTTGGATTTAGTTTTTGAATCTTTACTTCCTTTCTTTAGAATTGATTTTTTTTAGTTTTCCTTTGGGAAAGAGGAGGAATTTCTTCTAGTATTTTGCTTAATATTTATCATAGAGGTAAATAGTTATTTTTTTACTAGCGGTCTATTATACAAATCATCAATTTTGTCGTTTTATCATTTTGTGTGAGTTGTGATTGTATCATTTGGTCATTCCGCGTACTGTCTGCTAGGAATGGTTTTAACTCGCTCAGCTAGAAGTCGTTCGCAAGCTGACAATAGAAACACTCCCAATATGGAGAACGTTAATAGGACCACGGTATTAACTGTAGTTCCACTTCGCACCCGACGTATACTATCGCCAGTACCAGTGCTACTACAACCACTACTACGTCGTCCGTTACGCCAGCAGTCCAGCAATTTATGACAATGGCCCATGAACGTTCTGGCTTTCATAATGAATCGGCCATTTCAAATAGCACCATAACCTCTCCTGAGTATAGCAGTATCACTGCCAGAAATGTGCAGCAAGAATTTCGAGCTAGTGTGCCTTCTGCAGCTCCTCAAGCCGCTAATAACTTTGCAGCTACACCCGAGATGTGTAATTTTATACGGGAGGAAATGAGGAGACAAATTCAATCTATACGACAGGAACTTTCTCAAGTCATATCACGAGCTGTTTCTCAAGCATCACCTCCACAGCCAGCGGTGCCACAGCCACCTGTTGAACAACAGAATAATTTATTATATAATATACAACCACAATCCCAAATGAACATACCTGTTAATAACAACCCGATGCCATATGCTTTTCAGCCGACACAAGGTCCAGCAGTTAACCAGCAGCCATATTATCCACCACCAAATCCAGGATTTAATCCAGTTTTTCCGACAGCTCAGTCGTCACAAGCTCCTAGTCTGCCAAACGACCACCCATTTTCCACCCAGCGGAAGGTAGATTTGTCCAAATGGGGCATAAAATTTGATGGGTCGACGAAATACATGAGCGCGGAGGATTTCATTTTCCGTGTTGATGTCTTGAGGCAGGACTACAACTGTACCTTCAATGACCTTTTACGAAGTTTTCACGTTTTGTTGGAAGGACCAGCACTGGACTGGTACTGGAACTTGCGGAAGCTCACAGCAATACAGTCCTGGGAAGATTTGGTGAGAGCTTTTCTGACCCAGTTTAAGCGTTATGAAAGCGAATTCCAGCTGCAGAAGCAAATTATGGACAGACGCCAGTTGCCTCAGGAGAGTTTTGAAAGCTTTTACAATGCTGTTATGAGGCTGAGGAATCAACAAAGGAATCCATATTCCGAAAGGGACCTCGTTGAAATAATGAAAGCCAACCTAAAGCCATCGTTATCCCACTTACTGTTCGCAGTGAAGACTGAGGGGCTCAACAATTTCTGCCAGCAAGCCAAACGAGCAGAAAACTTGCTCTATAATCAGCGGCAGCAGTTCCAGTCGAGGCCACAAGTACCTCAAAGAGTGAACGAAATTCAGTGTACCGAAGTAGATTCATCAGTCGTCAATGTCGAGCTAGACGCTTTAGCAACGAATAATCGTTATGTCTGTTGGAATTGTAAGGTCCAAGGTCATAGTTTTGTTGACTGTCCACAATCACTAAAAAGGCAATTTTGTTTCCGATGCGGAATGGATGGTGTATTGGCACCCAACTGTCCCAAGTGCCAGGAAAACCGGTCACGGAACCCGTCTCAAACTGGGGAGACGAGTTCGAACAAAGTTTAGACCCAGTTCACCAACAGCAATATAATAAAGTCAGTGTTAGTAAGGAGGTAGTCGACAAAAATAAGGCGCCGAAACTTAGCGTTTTTGGTAGAATATCGAAGAGGATTAGAAAAGCGAGAGAACGATATAAAATGCGCAAGAAAATACGTCATGAAATTGCCGCGGCTTCAATACATGAAGGTGAAGACTGCCGAATTTACACCTATATTGACATAGGCGGTCAACAGGTTAAAGGTCTGTTGGATAGTGGTGCCACAGTCTCAGTCCTAGGTCGAAATTGTTTGGATCTAGTACGAAAAGCTGGTCTTAAGATTCATGCGTATGATAATCTAATAAAAACTGCGGACGGTACAGCACACCGTATAGTTGGTCGAGTCCAAGTGGAAGTTACTTGTCGAAATCTAACGAAACGTATAAACTTATACCTAGTCCCGACCTTAAGTAGCGAGTTATTTTTAGGCGTAGACTATTTTAAAATTTTAATATTGGTGCCTTCTAGTTGAAGACCTTCATGGGAAATCGTTGGGGGTATTTCATGCCAAAGATTTGAAACAATAGTTTCAACATCTTTGGTGGTTCTAGTCCCAACGATTATACCTACTCCTAGCTCGAACCAAAATGATAAAACCTATTTTATTTTCTGTATTTTGTATAAATGAGTTAGTAGATACTTTCTACACAAAACATTTTGTTAATGATATTTTGCCTTGATTATATTTAACACTTTGTTTTCTTTTTTAGTGAAAGCCTACGACCAGGGAAGTTCATTTGTGTTGTGGAACAGTAAACAGTCGTGATAGTTTGCCCGTTAACGAGTAGTTCGCCGAGTGCTCAACCAGACTAAATATATTAATTTTCGTTTATGACCACGTTGTGATCGTCAGACGCTAGTCATAGATGCAATTCCGTCATAGCACCCTTTGGAACCATGCGCTCAGGGTTAGGAATTATTAGTCATCTAAGCGCTGACTAAAATTTGGCAATTTGAATTGTCTGGGAGCAAAGCTGCGACGAGTATCCAACAAGCGTTTCGGGTAGAAACACGTGAATTACTCGTTAACAGGGAAATCTATCACTACGGTATGTTGTTCTCACAACACGAACTATTCCTGGCAAAATAGTTTTTTTCTAATGGAAAACATTATGATCTTAACGATCACGAAATAAGGCAATATATCTATAGTTTGCTTTTAAATCTAATTTAAATACTAAATCTAATATTAGACTAAACAGAATAACTTAAAATTAGATGTTAATAATAGAAATTTAAAGTTTTCGCTTACCGATTAAAATTTGCGTTGATTGGAGAAATTTTCCTCTCGATCTTACAGTTGGCTGGTATTGTTGATTTTCTTCAGGAACCAAAATTTGATGATTCAACCTGTGAAAGGAAAAACAAAACAATTAGTATTTGGTCTAAAGTAAATTTTGATGATACAAGTCATTTTCAATATCTAATCATTTGATTTAGATAAGTTCAGTATTAGTTAGTACTTACGTTTTAGAACAATAATTGGGTTCATATACCGCATTCAAGCTTCCGGTCCAGGTCCAATCTGAATTTATAACCTGTGGAAGAGAAATAAAATATAATTAGTTGAATTAATTTAATCTAGCTTTTTGTAATCTTCTAAAAGGACAAACTGAATTCCAAGCTAAGATCAAATCATTTTTATTTATTATTCCTTTTAGAAAATTACACTTTATATATATATTTTTCTTTTTTTTTCAAAATAATTTTATTTTTGAATATTTTTACTTTTATTTCCGGAGAAATTGTAAGGGGTATTTCTCGCCAAAGTCTCTAGACGTTAGTCTATGAGCTTTGGTGAACTTAGTCCTTACATTTCTACCAAATTCCTACGATTAAGTCGTGAATATGAAGAGAAAACTTAATATAAGTGAAATTATGTTTCATTATATATTATTTAGTTTTAGGTTTATTACTTACCTTTCCTGAACGGAAGCAGCAACCAAGGCCAAATCCCAGGTCCAATTGAATTTTATTAGCTGAAAGTAAAAGAAAATTTATAAAATTATTAGTTTTGAATTAAAGCAAAAGATATTTTAATCGGAGAAATAATTTTATTTTCACTTTTCTTTTATTTTATCCATTTAGGATTGGTTTGATGTTTTTAGAGTTTTCTTTATTAATTTTTCTTTTGTTTTGGTTACAAAAGGTTTTGGTCACGGTTCACTTCATTTTTGTTTACACAAATAATTTTGTTTTAAATTTAACTGATTCACAAATTCTGATGGCCACTGTAAATTTTCAAACCTTAGTTTCCGTTGGTCTCGCTTATTAGATCCAGTCACTAAAAATTTTCACGTTTTTTTTACACCCACTGTATTTGAAGAAAAAAAAATATTTCACTGTCACTTCACTTTTTGTTCTCACTGTATCTTCCAAATTTAAATTTTAAATTTTTTTTTCACTTTTCGGGACCACTGTAATTTTCAAAACAATTTACTATTTTTCAACTTTTTTTAATTAAATTAATTTTTTTTGTCCGTACCCTTTTCACACTCACTGTAAGTTTCGATCAAAAAAATTTTTTTTTAAACATTTTCACTGTTAATTTATCCGTCCGACACAACGATTTAATTTTTATTTCTCTCAATTAATTTGTTTTTATTTTTTTGTCCGTATAATTTTTGACACGCACTGTAAATTCCAAAATATTTTTTTTACCCGAATTCACTTTTTCCAAAACCCGAACCGAAATTATTTTAAATTTATAAAATTTTTTTTATTTTATTCGATTAAATTTTTTTTTACACGGCACTCACACTTTTGACGTACACTGTAACCAAAATTTTTTTTTTTTATGCACCGAACCACATTTTAATTTTCACTAAAGTCCACTTTTTATATTTCAAATATAATCCATTACACTTACCTTAAATTTCCGGAACCACCTTAATGCCTAGTCCACCGGCCCATCTGGAACAAAACCTGAAAAATTTAAAACAAAATTATTAGAAAATTTTATAAAAATAATTTCCACACTTTTTTTTTTACTTACCAGTTCATTCTGCTTCGATCCGCCATCTTTCAGAATCGGCCATCAGTTTTTTATATAAGCCCAAGGCAGCCAACATGATCCCTGTAAAGAAAAGAAAAAATTTGGTTGTGTTAGTTAACAACACCACTAATAAATTTTTCTATCACTATGTTTTTGTTACTTACCTTATTTAAAATCCCCTTATACGGCCATAGAAATCCACCAGAACCTGTAAAGATACAAAAGAAAAAATTATTATATTGTTTTGAACTATTTAAATTAATACTTTTATTATTTTATGTAATTATTAACAAAAAAATTACTTACCTCGTTGTATCCATTGATATTTTTTTTTGTTTGGGTGCTTCTTCTTCACCCACGCGTAGTATTTTTCTTATTTGCCTCCTCCTTTTCCATTCATTCAAGCAGCTGTTCACAGTACGTCGCCGCCTGAGTAGTTTTTAACGGCGGTACAGAGTTGTACTTTTGTTCTCGAATGAATAAGGGTTGCCATAGTGCAAATTTTTTGTATGGGAATAATGAAATACCCAAAATCCCAGAAAAGTTTTAGGACATTAGGGTAGTTCAGAAAAATTAGGGCGCGTTTTTTTCCCTCCCATCCTGTATCCAGGGATGGATAACAGGAGTGGTGGGGTTTGTCGTGTGCACCCTGTAGTAGAGCTACTGAATAGAAGAAGAAGAAACTTAAACAGGTGGCAACACAATGAAAAAGGGATTTTTTTTTTGTTTTCTTTTTTTGTGAGAAAGAAGAAGAGGAATAAAAACAAAAACAAATAGCTTTAGAAAAAATTTTATGTAGGCAAACAAATTGCTGAAAATTTGTTGAAGCCATATTGGTAACCGAGGTTTCTCGATGCCAAAAGAAAAAAATGTCGGTCCTTTTTGATTTTTGCTCGGAGAGAAGAAGAAGGTGGAGTCTGTGGCCATCATAAAAAAAAAAAAACTAAATTTTTGATTTTTTTAAACTAAATAAATTTTATTAAAGAATTTAAACTTAACGCTAAACTTAAAGCTAAGCTTAAAGCTAAACTTAAAACTAAATTTTAAAATATAAAAATAAAAGAAAAATAAACAAACCTGCAAGCCACTGCAACACGACTCCATCCAACGAGGGAGAAGCTGCTTTTCAGCACCACCACGCCTGGGGTGCTCTGGTATCAGTTTTTGGTTTTCCGACTAAGTGATAGTTTTTACCTGGACGACAAGACGGACGTACAATATTCCTTTTCTTTATATAAAAAAATTTTATTAGTTAGGGCAAGATATCTTTATTCTTGAGGAATCCTTACCTCGTATTGCTTGACCGCCGCCATCCCGCGTGAAATCCTCATTTCAACCACGCGTGCGCGAACATTAGGGTAGAGCTCTGGCCTAGAATTATAGTAGTTTTCGGTGTTTGAGTCCTAGGTTTCCGGTAATAAAGGTAGTTTCCCTGAAAATAAATAAAGAAAATAAATTAAAGGAATAAGGTAAAAATAGATAATATTTTGTTTACTTACCTGGTTTACCCGAACGGACCTTAATACGGACGGACAGGAAAGCCTTCTCCGCCAAAAGAACTCTTCTCAACCTGTAATTGCCTCCAGTAAACCAGTCAGTTGCCGCAGCGAAATAATTGCCTAATCCCGTTTATCCCCAAGCGAAATCAGGAACTTTTAAAAAACGTAAACGTAAAATTTGAAAATATAAATTTAAACCTAAATCAAAATCTAAAACTAAATCTAAATTTTAAATTCTAAAACATAAATTTAAAACTTAAATCTTAAACTAAAGCTAAATCTAAATTTAAATTTTAAATTCTAAATTTTAAAACCTAAATCTTAACCTAAAACTAAATCTAAATTCAAAATATTAAAACTAAATCTAAACTAAATTTTAAATCAAAACCTAGTATTGTTAAATATTGTTTGGAGTAATTTTGTTTCAATAAAACTAAACCTTATTATAATGTTTGACTGAAAATTTCGAATTAGTTATCATTTAAAATGATCGGTTAAATAACATAAGCGGCGGTAAGTAGGGAAGGTGAATGTTTGCAGGATAAAATTTTGGGACATCCCTAATATTAGGATGTCATGGCGGGGTTATCCACTCCCGAGTGGGAGGGTTTATACTGGCACAACATCTGCCAGCCGTTATAGGTCGTAGGTACGTTTCAGCAGGGAGACAGACAGAAACCTACTCGGTGCCCATTTATATTTATTTCGTTTATTTCTTTTAGCTGGTATGATTTTTATGTGTGTGTGTAGGTGTCTAGAGTGGTAGCAAGAACCACCCCCATCCGGCGAGCTCCAAGCCCGGCGAACGCGAGCATACCAGCGCCGCTACCACTCCTGGCAACACTAGTTTCTTTTATTTTGTTTTGGTATGGTTATACCATACCAAACATATACAACCACTACACTACAAATGGTGCCCCCGCTTTAGAGGGTAAAGGTGGTGCCCGTTATGTTAAGCATGGAGCATTTTGTTTGGAAACACAAAAGTATCCCGACTCTATGAATCATGCTAATTTTCCTACAATATTTTTAAATCCAGGCGAGAAATATTATCATGATGTCGTATATAAATTTGGTAATTGAAAATATTTTGGAAAATTTACTATAAAGATATGAATAAATCCTTCAATTTAATAAAAAAAGATATTTGTTTAGTTTTAATAGTTTTTTAGTTTTATATTCTACAAATAAAGAAAATTATTTGATAAAATCCTAGAGATCGAAAATTTTATTGCAAAATTTATAAAAATTATAAAATTTTGTAAAAATGTTTAAATTATTCACAACAACCAAAACGGTAGACCACAGTATGGCAATATTTCTGTTTCGGTCCTATAAACACATTCGGAAAATTGCACTGATTCATGGCATCAGGGTAGTTTTGACAAGCCAAACAAAAGGCACCATATTGAGCATACACTGCTCTAGATTTACCAATTATAGGTTCAGCTCCTGCTTTATCAATATCAGGCCAATCATTACAAGTACTAAAATGGACCGAAGGTTGATCGCTAAAAATCTCCAACCATCTACCCGAACAGGGATGTATAACTTTGGCTATAGGTTTAATTTGACCTTCACAGCTATCAATACAATAATTATTATGAAAACCTTTGTTGGGATAATTGAAAAATTTCTTAAGCCGTTTGCCCAAATTAACATATTTGCGCAAATCATAGGGAGTATGCTTGACAGGCATCAAACAACCGGTGGGTATATGCTCTTTATCACATTCCACGATTTTGTTACTTTTTATCATGATATTATGCTGGAAGAGCGCCTCCTTGCGGGTATTATGGCCAGCCAGGTTTAAATATAGATTATTAGATATATTGACTGGTGTTTTACGATTCGTTTTGGCTTCTATATAAATCCCTAAATTGTTGTTATCATCTAGGTTATACGTTATAGTGGTGGTTAATTGTCCAGGATAACCTTCAGAGCCGTCAGGATTTATATGCTGTAGTATAATACCATTCTCGTTTTCTTCTATTAACTCCCAAATCATACTATCAAATCCTATAAAACCACCATTTAATTGATGTTTATCCTTAAGATTTTTGGTCAAACAGCATTCCTTTTCATCTAGAGTAAATTTGGCCTGAGCCACACGATTTGCTACCCTGCCAATAGTGGCTCCTATGTATTTAGTTTTATGATCTATATAACCCTGGATATTGTCAAAACCCAAACAAATGTCTTCTATATTACCATGTTTATCGGGGTATTTAATCATTTGTATTGTAGCTCCCAGTGTCAGAATGGCTACACTCATATTGTTGTTATTGGTCATAACAATGCGATAAACATCCACCGGTTTGGTGGTAAGGGGATTTAGAGCAGTTCCAAAGATGCTGGTATTAATAATTACCATTTTTTTATAAATTTTGAAATTTTTAATTTAACTGATTTTAATTTTTTTTTTTTTTTTGAAGTTTATTTTGAAATAATTTGGGATTAGGGCTTTTCAATTTTACATAAATTTCTGAATTTCCGATAAAGTTATAGAAATTTTACTGCAAATAGAAAGTTTTTTTACTGTTTATAAATACATATAAAAATGTGTTCATGTTTTTATACAATTGCAAATCTATTACCTTTAACGTCAGCCGCTAATCGACAGCAGTACCAATTGTAAGCATTATGTCAAATATTTAAAAATAACGGCATATTTCCCCTCTACAGAGGAAAAATACCTTCACTTTCAATAGCAATTATGCTACAATTAAGCCATCTGGCAACTTTTCACAAAATGAGCAACAATCATAGACAAAACAAAGATGTCAAAAACTCTGCAAGCTCTAAACCCGTTAAATTATTCAAAACAACTTAATTTAAAGTTAATTTGAATTTGTTTAATATCTAAATTAATTAATTTATACAATTTTTATTAAAAAATATAATTTTTACTAACAACAAGTAGCAAATTTGCTTTTCTTTAAAAGTTAGTTATGTTATACATAAATAACTTAACCAAAAAAACGCTACATTAACACCACTGTAAAAAAAGTCACTCAATTTATTTCAAAGGGAATTTATTTAAGGTGCTATTGGCAGCACATAATTCTAATAACATAAAATGTCAAATCACCCATATAAAAAATATACACCCACACTAACATATGTCAAACTGCCAACAAAAGAACTTAATGGAAATCGATAGTGCTGACACCTTATACAATACACCTTAATTAATTCTATTCTTGCGTTTTCCATCATATTCGTTCAGTTACTAAACTAAATTTATAGTATTATTAACTAATAAAAGTGCCAAAATTAAGCGAAAAATAGAAGCAAAAAAAAAAATTCCACACAACAACAAAACAACAATAATTTGTTTATCAAACAATAACAGCAGACATTTGCAAATTTCTTTTTTCGGTTAAACGTGAAAAAGTAAACGGCATCAAAGTGTTGAACTTACCGCAGCTATATTTGCAAGCCAATTCAGGTTCGTCAAGAAGTCAAGCGACTAGCAAAATGCCCGTAAGTAAAATTAGAAAGAAAAATATATGATAATATTGTATATGCAAATAATGTGAAAAAGGTCAAGTTGTTTTAGCATTAATTAAATCCATTGTTTCGATTTTTTTTTTGTTTTTGTTAAGGTGCATGAATTTAAAGTGGAAATGACCTGCTCTGGTTGTTCCGGTGCAGTGGAAAGAGTATTGGGCAAGCTAGGAGGTAAGAAATTTAATTGCTTCAATTGAGTTTTAATTAAATATTAGGAAACATATATAAATGGACACGTCAATGTTGATAATTAAGGTTAAATTGATGGAAATTTATTTTTATGGAAGTTTGGGGAAATAAGGGGGTGTTCAATAGATATTTCCAGGAACTAGGTTAATATTGTGAGGTTTTTTTAGATTGAAAGTACTAGTTCAAAGTTATAGCTTTTCTTAATTTAATGGGAATACCTAAATGAGTCATTGCGGGACCTTTTGTTTGTGGTTTATGCAGATTCCTTAGAATATAGATAGAGGCTGCAGCATAGCTGATCTGTGTGTCTAACCTTTCCGGCCGTAAGCACTTGTGATTTAAATGATACGTATCAAAAAGTTATCCTATAACTTAGGCAGAACTGCATGAAGCAACAAATACAGAAGAGAAATAACATTATGGAAAACAGAAGTTCTTAATAATTGTTAATTACAAGCTTAAAATCTTGCAAATTTTTATTACAAATAATTAGTCTAGACATGAACTGCCAATACAAATACATATGTGCATTTATGTATTTGTTTATAATCAACAAATTCGCTTTATTTCCAATATTTTCCTTTTGTTATTATTAAAAGTTTTTTGACCTATATCGTGTGTTTTTGTTACCAACTGATAACGAAACACGTACCGCAAAATCTACCATTAACTTTATCTTGAAAATAATGTGTTCCATTTGCTATCTTGGTTTTTTGTACTCTATGCATTATTTAATCTTGATATATTACTCTATAATAGTAGTTTCAATTAATATGCTTTTCTGTCTCTGTGTGTTTTGTGGTTTTTTGCTTTAACAGATAAAGTGGAAAAAGTAAGTATAGATCTAGATGAGAAAACTGTTTTGGTTACCTCCAATCTATCGGGCGAAGAGCTGTTGGAAGTTATTAAGAAGACTGGCAAATCAGCACAATATGTGGGTGTGAAAGAATGAAACGAAATGTTTTGTAAATTTCGCAAAATAGCGAAATTAAAACTGGAAGTTTAAGAACTATTTCTGTTTTTTGCTTTTCTTTTGATTTAAATTTAAAGTTATTTACCTATATTTTATTATTAATTTACTAATGTATAACATTTGAATGCAAGCAATTTACTTTATTTTTTTATAAAATATACTTTAAGAGTTAAATACACTGTTAAAGTGTATGATTTTTGTTAACAAAAAAAAAAAAACTGGATGTATTGTTTTTTTCTTAATTTTGTTAGGAAACTTAAAAGGGCATTTTTTGTTATTGTTAATCTATAGAAAATCGTTTTCATTAAAAAAAAAAATCGTTATTTAAAACAATTTTTAACGAATTTAGTTTTGTTTTGAAAACAAAATTAATTTTTTGCTCAAAAATTTATAGAAATTTTAAGCTAAATCATAAATATATTTCTTTTTTAAATAAAAAATTATGAAATTTCATAAATTTTTTTAATTTTTTTCAATTAAGTAGAATGAATAGTAGAAGTTTTTTTTAAAAAAAGCCAAACAATGTACACATTCAATGGATACCCATATATTTACAACAAATACAAAATACTTTACAAATTTAAATAAATTATAAAATATAAAAATATAATAATATTAAACAAATTTAAAGGTTTTAGACAAAATAATAGAAGGAATAGTTAATAAAACGAAAAAGAAAATTTGAAAATTTTTACTCTCAACAAGATACAATTTTATTCAATTATAATAAAACAAACAAAAACAAAGATATTATATGATATACAGCTATAAAAATAAACTTTTAAATGTTTCAATTTTTATTAATATTAATATAAAACACAATAAATATTTATATATTCCATTTAAAAATAACATGAGTTTTTATTATTTATTTAAAGCTTGTTCCATTTTTTTAACCCTTTCATTAAGGCCATAAAACATCATTATTATTTTGGCAATATCATTTTTAATTTCCTCTATAGGGGTATAACTGTTGGAGCAAACATTTGTGATCTTGAAAATCAGAAAAGCGAAATAAAATTTAAATTAAAAATTCCTAAAAAAAAACTTAAGAAAAATTTAAAATTTTAATTTATTTTGTGTTATTTAGTGCAAATAAATGAAAATTTAGTAATTTTGTTAAATTTCGAAAATTCGAATATAAGTTCGAAAATTCGAACATAAATTCGAAATTCTAGAAATCTTCAAAATTTAAACCTAAGTGCATTTTTAATAAGAAACTATTAAAATTTGTAAGATTTTCTTAAAAATTCAAGTTCGAATATCAAAATTTTCTGTTTTGAAAATTCGATTTTGGTAAAACATAAGAAAAATTAAAATTTTTGATAAATTTTGGTGTTATTTGGTGCAAATAAATGAAAATTTAGTAATTTTGTTAAATTTCCAAAATTCGAAAATAAGTTCGAAAATTCGAAATTCTAAAAATCTTCAAAATTTAAACCTAAGTGCATTTTTAATAAGAAACTATTAAAATTTGTAAGATTTTCTTAAAAATTCCTTAAAAATTCAAGTTCGAATTTCAAAATTTTCTGTTTTGAAAAATCGAATTTGGTAAAACATAAGAAAAATTAAAAATTTTGATAAATTTTGGTGTTATTTTGTGCAAATAAATGAAAATTTAATAATTTTGTTAAATTTCCAAAATTCGAAAATAAGTTCTAAAATTCGAAATTCTAAAAATCTTCAAAATTTAAAACTAAGTGCATTTTTATTAAAAAATTATTCAAATTTGTAAGATTTTCTTAAAAATTCTTTAAAATTCAAGTTCGAATTTCAAAATTTTCTATATCGAATTTTCGATTTGGCTAAAACATAAGAAAAATTATAAATTTTAATAAATTTTGGTGTTATTGGGTGAAAGTAAAGGAAAATTTAGTAATTTTGTTAAATTTCCAAAATTCAAAAATAAATTTGAAAATTCGAACATAAATTCGGAATTCTAAAAATCTTCAAAATTTAAACCTAAGTGCATTTTTATTAAAAAATTTAAATTTGTAAGATTTTCTTAAAAATTCTTTAAAATTCAAGTTCGAATTTCAAAATTCTTTATTTTAAAAATTCGAATTGGCTAAAACATAAGAAAAATAAAAAATTTTGATAAATTTCGTGTTATTTGGTACAAAATGAAAATTTAGTAATTTTGTGAAATTTCCAAAATTCGAAATTCTAAAAATATTCAAAATTTAAAACTAAGTGCATTTTTATTAAAAAATTATTCAAATTTGTAAGATTTTCTTAAAAATTCTTTAAAATTCAAGTTCGAATTTCAAAATTTTCTATATCGAAATTTCGATTTGGCTAAAACATAAGAAAAATTATAAATTTTAATAAATTTTGGTGTTATTGGGTGAAAGTAAAGGAAAATTTAGTAATTTTGTTAAATTTCCCCAATTCGAAAATAAGTTTGAAAATTCGAACATAAATTCGGAATTCTAAAAATCTTCAAAATTTAAACCTAAGTGCATTTTTATTAAAAAATTATTCAAATTTGTAAGATTTTCTTAAAAATTTTTTAAAATTCAAGTTCGAATTTCAAAATTTTCTATATCGAAAT
Organism: Lucilia sericata; assembly: GCF_015586225.1. NCBI lineage: Eukaryota > Metazoa > Arthropoda > Insecta > Diptera > Calliphoridae > Lucilia > Lucilia sericata. The sequence goes on from NW_023997505.1 coordinate 14,296, forward strand.
TTCGATTTGGCTAAAACATAAGAAAAATTATAAATTTTAATAAATTTTGGTGTTATTGGGTGAAAGTAAAGGAAAATTTAGTAATTTTGTTAAATTTCCAAAATTCGAATATAGTTCGAAAATTCGAACATAAATTCGAAATTCTAAAAATCTTCAAAATTTAAACCTAAGTGCATTTTTATTAAAAAATTATTTAAGTTTGTAAGATTTTCTTTAAAATTCAAGTTCGAATTTCAAAATATTCTATATTGAAATTTCGATTTGGCTAAAACTTAAGAACAATTACAAATTTTGTGATATTTCGTGCTGTTTTGTTAAAAAATAAGATAATTTACTATTTTTGGCCAATTTCGAAAATTCAAAGTTAAGTTCGAAAATTCGAAATTCTAAAAATCTTCGAAATTGCAACCTAAGTATAATTTTATTAAGAAATTATTGAAAACTTAAGAAGAATTAAAAATTTTGTGATATTACGTGTTATTTTGTTAAAATATAAGAAAATTTATTAATTTTAGCCAATTTCGAATATAAAATCGAAATTCTTAAAATCTTCGAAATTGCAACCTAAGTGCATTTTTAATAAGATACTATTAAAATTTGTAAAAAATCTTCAAAATTGACTACTAAGTTGATTTTTATTAAGTAATTATTAAAAGTTTTAAGATTTTCCTAAGAATTGCTTTAAAATTTAAGTTCGAATTTCAAAATTCAAATTTACTAAAACTTAAGAAAAATTTCGCAATTTGTTATATTTCGTGTTATTTTGTTAAAATAAATTAAAAAATACTAAATTCGAAGTTGAGTTGGAAAATTCGAACATGAATTCGAAATTCTTAAAATCTTCAAAATTGAAACCTATGAATTCCTATAAAATTTAAGTTCGAAATTCAAAGTTCTTTGTTGAAATAAATTAAAATTTATTAATATCGGAATATTTCGATAACTCGCAATTGAGATCGAAAGTTCAAACATAAATCGGAAATTTTTATGGCCTTCGATAGCATACACTCTTTTTATTCGATATTCAAAAAATACCATAAACTTCCGGCTAACATAATGGCTCTGCCATGTGCCTTTATATTTGAGGGGAAATGCAGTTGGAAACAGTCTATAGACTAGTCTATTGGGCAAGTATATTGACTAGTCTATTGACCAGTTTATGGACTAGTCTATTGACGTGTCCCTGACCTAGTTTATTGACTAATGCATTGACTTGTCTATGAACTAGTTTATTTACTAGTCTATGGACTAGTCTAATGGCTAGTCTATTGACTAGTCTAATGGCTAGTCTATTGACTAGTGTATGGACTTGTCTATTGCCCAGTCTATTGGCTAGTCTATGTACTATTCTATAGACTTCTATATGGACTAGTCTATTCATTGGAGTATGGACTATACTATAGTCTTGTATATGGACTAGTCTACGAACTTGTCGATTAACTAGTCTGTGGTACAGTCTGTTGAATAGTCTATGGTCTACTCTATTGATTAGTGTATGAACTAGTATACGGTCTAGTCTATTAACTGGTTTTTATAGGAGATTTGGATTCGAGTACTTTGGAGATGGGCCAGAAGTAGTATCCCCCAGTTTTTCTATAGTCATTAATGGGTTCAGGGATCCCAACACATTGAAAGCGAAATAAATCTAAACAATTTTTTATTAAAAACGTCATATAACTTCTTTTATTATTAGATATTAATACAATACTGGACATAGAGGTTATATAATATGATCCAAGAAAATCAAATATAATATAAAGTAATTTATATATGGAATAGAAAAAAATATCAGAGAAAAAATAAGTTAAAACACAAAAATGACCACCTAATTTTTAAAGTAAAACTCAATTCAAAAGATGAATTTAACTGCAAGGTGGCTGGTCCTCCTATTATACATATTAATAAATAAAAATATTAAAAAATGTGAAAAATTAAAGAAGTTTTTTTAAATGAAATTAAAAATATTTCGAACTGGCATTCGTTTGATTCTGTAATTTCCTATTAGGAGAATTATTATAATCATCGAAAAAGCTACTTTTACTTTTAGGAAAATTTAACAAAGAACTGCTATTAGAGCTTAAATGCCCAGAAGTCCTAGATGTTGACGACAACGACGTCGAAGTGGCGGAGCAATTAGTAGTAGTAGTAGTGATGGAGGGTGAAGATGTCAAGTGTGTAGTCGAATGTTTAATATATTCACTTTCAAGCACCTGGAAATTTTCATCACGATTATTATAGGCCATTGATTGGCGGGGATCGATAATTATAGATTGATCACTAGCATTTGTAGTGGTTGTCATAGTGCTGGCAGGCGTTTGTTGAGCATGAGGCACAATGCCACTTTCATTTAAAGTTTCACGCGCCAGCTTGGCCTCATAGAGAGAAACGTCATAGGTATGAAGATTGGATTTCCAAACTAAAAGCTTTAGAAAAGGAAAAGTTTGTATTTGTGATGTGATTTACTTTCCTTTTAACCACTTACCTGTCTATCATCTCCCGCCGAGGCAAATTGTGAACCATCCTGGCTAAAAGCCACCGCTGTTACTTTACCCGTATGACCCGTTAGGGTATAAATGGGTCTGCCTTCTAGTAAGTCTAATATTTTCATGGTCTCATCATCACTGCAGGTTAGTAAAAAGTTGCCATTTGGATGAAAAGCCAAATCGTTTACTGCGCCCACATGTACTTCATATAATTGTATTAACTCCTGAGCTACTAAATCAAATATCTTCACGCGATTACAAGTCATGGCAACTGCTACCGCCGTGCTATCCGGATGCCAAGCCACCTGTCGTCCCATACCCTTTTCCTCGGTAAAACAACGTATACATTCGCCGGAGTTGACATCATAAATACGCAAAGACTTGTCATCACCACAAGAGGCAATCATTTGTCCATTAGGGCTAAATTTAGCCGCTCTCACCCAATTAGTGTGGCAGGCAAAGGAGGTGAGGAATTTCTTTTGAGCCACACGCCACAACTTCAAAGTTTTATCATCGGAAGCTGTCACCACCATTGTACCGGAAGGATCAAAATCTACTGATCTTACCGGTTTACCATGAGCTAAAAATTCCCCAGAGACTCCTTTCAATTTTGGTTCCCATATCTTGACAGTTTTATCTTTGGAACAAGAGGCCACCAATTTCGATTTGGGCGACCAGCTGACACCATAAACACTATCATTATGGGCTGAAAAACGTATACATCTGGCGGCTTGATTTAAATCCCACAAAATAACAGAGGAGTCTGTAACAAAGAGATTTAATATAAAATTTGTTTTTTTTTTCTTGTGAAAAATTTACCCAAAGAACTAGTGGCCACTTTATTGCCCTCCGGATTAAAGCGCACTTGTGTTATGGCTTGACTGTGTCCAGTAAAATGTCTTTCTAGACAAGGATCAGCAAATTGTTCATTATTTAACATTTTCGGGGGATTTTTACTTAAAAATTTACAACAATTAAATTTTTTCTTCGTTGTTTGTATTTTCTTTTAATTTTTGCGGGTTGATATTATACTTTGTGTTGATATGACAACTGTGGCAGCTGTCACCAAGAAAACAAACCGTTTATTTTAAATAAACAAATCAAAGAGGGCGCTAAAAGAAAAACAATATAAACACAAAAGTTGCCACAGCAAAGTCGCTTAACTTTTTTTAAGAAATTAAAAACTGACATTTTATAAAAACTAAGAACTTTTTTCAATATTTTGTATTATCTTTGTATTACTTTTATCTTATTTGTATTCTAAATTAACTATTTTTAAAAATGTTTACATATACATATTATTAAAAATACCTTAAGAAGTATTGCCACATGTCGTTAAAAGTCAATACGGTAACTCTCAAAGCAAAGTGTTCGCTAGAAGAAAAACAAAAATGAGAGCTGCCACTAAAAACATTTTAGAAAAATCGCTTAATTTGTTCGAAAAGAAATAAGAAATGATAATTTAAATTAAATTTATAGTTATTTTTCAACAATCTTTGTTAAATTTGAAATGTTTAAAAACTTATTTTTATTAAAAATAAATTATTTATTAAAATTTTTATTTATTATTAAAAAGTACCTTCAAAAGTATTGCCACATGTTAAGAATCTTAATATGGTAACTCTTTTGTTTCGACAACAGCTGTTTTTTAAGGCGAATTTTGTTTTGACATTTGCCACAATCGTTCACAGCGAATTCAATTCCGTACGAAGTCACTGCGAGAGCCACTTTTTTGCATTGCAGGGCTCTATAAATAATAGAAAAAAACAATTAATTTGTTATAAATATTAAGGATTAGCGTAAGCTTTAATTGGCAAAATGGCTTCGCTTATATTAATGAGGAATGTGCAAATGGCAAGTAAGTAAAACTAATGAAAATTCACTTCCAAAGTCTCACCAAAAAACAAGTGGAAACGAAAAACTTATGTAACGTGTGTCTAAAAGAGACCTAAGGAAATTTTCATTTTCCAACAAAAAGAACTAAAATTGTGTGTTAATTTCTAGAGCAACAAACCAATGGCGCCTTGGGTGTATTGTGCTTGCGTACGGCCAATTATTCTTCCGACAGTCCACGTCCCCTGAAGACCACCAATTTGAGTGCCATGAAACGCGGTACCGGTGGCCGCAGTAGTTTCAATGGTATTGTTGCTACCGTTTTCGGTTGCACTGGCTTCTTGGGCCGTTATGTTTGCAATAAGTTGGGCAAGTCCGGCACCCAAATGATTTTGCCCTATCGTGGTGAAGATTCCGAAGCTATTCGCTTGAAGGTATGCGGTGATTTGGGTCAGGTTTTATTCCAATTCTATCATTTGTGCGATGAGGAAGCCATTCGTAAGGCTGTCAAATATTCGAATGTTGTCATCAATTTGGTGGGACGTGAATATGAGACTAAGAATTTCAAATTCAATGATGTTCATGTGGAGGGTGCTCGTCGCATTGCACGGTGAGTGTGAAAACCGATAGCATTCGTTTCGAAAAGTGAAAGAAACTATTAATCGGTTCTTTTAAGTTTGTTAAGGATTTTTTTGATTGAATTCTTTTTTATAACCATTCCAGCATCTGCCGCGAAATGGGAGTTGAACGTTTGATTCACGTTTCCGCCTTGAATGCTGATCCCCATCCCAAGAGTCACATCATTGATGGCGGCAGCAATTTCTTGCGCAGCAAATACTGGGGCGAACAAGCCGTACGCGAAGAATTCCCCGAAGCCACCATTATTCGTCCTTCGGATATTTATGGTTCTGAAGATCGTTTCTTGCGTTACTACGCTCACATCTGGCGTCGCCAATTCCGTTCGATGCCTTTGTGGTACAAAGGTGAACGTACCGTTAAACAACCCGTATTCGTTTCCGATGTAGCTCAGGGTATTATTAACTGTGCCAAGGATCCCGATACCGCTGGCAAGGTTTATCAAGCTGTGGGGTAGGTTTCATTTAAACACACAAGAAAAATAAATGTAAATTTAAAACTATTACATTTTAGTCCCAAACGTTACCAATTGAGCGAATTGGTCGACTGGTTCCATCGTCTTATGCGCAAGGATGAGAAATGGTGGGGTTACCAACGTTACGATATGCGTTTCGATCCCACTTTCGTTTTGAAAACCAAAATGACCGAAATGATTTGCCCTGGCCAACCTGTGGGTGGTTTACATTTGGAACGCTTAGAATTGGAATGCGTTACCGATAAGGTACTCAACAATGTACCCACCTTAGAAGATTTGGGTGTACAATTGACCCCCATGGAAAATCAAGTACCCTGGGAATTGCGTCCATATCGTGCTGCTTTGTACTATGATGCCGATTTGAATGAATTCGAAACACCAGCACCACCACAAACTATTGCTCCACGTGATGAACAACGTTTGTTCGCATAAGAAGTCCTACACACCACCATTACATAAGGTCCACTGCCGAGGGCCAGGACACTACACACCATTATAATTGATATGAGGAAAAAAAGTGGTTCGGTACGTTGGTGGTGGCCGGTTCGTCGTATGAAAGAAAAACGTTTACGTATGCGTGAACTATTATTTATTGTTTTGGTGGTGCGTTCATTGTGGTATGGTGTGTTTAGTGAAGAATATTTAAATGAAATTGATAATTTTTAAACAATAGCGAAGATTTGTCTTGAAAAAACAAAACAAAATTATAATTTAATTACAAAAAAAAAACGTACTGTTGTCTATAACTAAATCTAAATAAAACAAAACTGAGTGTAACACTCATTAATATCATAAGTATATCTGTGTTTTAAATTATCCTTTACAGACTAGACTAGTCTGTAGATCAGACTATAGAATAGGATAGACTATCTATAGAATTGTATATAGACAATACTATAGACTAGATTTATACTATACAATAGACTAGACTATAACTAGACTACAGACTAACCTATAGACCAGATGATGTACTACAAAGTAGATTATAGACTAAACTGTGGAGTAGACTATAGACTAGACTGTCGACTAGACGGCAGACTATTCTACAAACTAGACTATTCTACTAGTCCTAAATCAACACCCCCCTGCGATATCGGAAAGTGAGAGACAATTACCCCAGGCACTCTAGAACCACCTTGACACAAGAGCCGGCTGGTGCAGTTTCCTCAAACTGTTACCGTGAACGTATCGTTCCAGGCACTTTAAAATCGTTCCCAGCCTGTCATCAAAGCCTCATGACACGGTGCATTTATTCAATTGTCCACTAGGTCTACAAAATTTGCGCCCCATAGACCTATGGTTAAGACCGACTGAGGTGGCAACAGTTTCCAATTGATAGATAGATAGATGATGATAGATAAGGATAGATAGATAGATAGATAGATAGATAGATAGATAGAGTAGATAGATAGATAGATAGATAGATGATAGATATATAGATAGATATATAGACAGATAGATAGATAGATAGATAGATTAGATAGATATATAGATATATAGATAGATGATAGATAGATA
>NW_023997506.1:0-21181 GCF_015586225.1 Lucilia sericata
CTAGAATATCGAAATTTCACTAAAAGAGAGAATTTCATTGAAAATTTCACCAAAAAAGCTAAATTTCATTAGAATTTTATAAATTCAAAATTTAAATTCGCACTAGAATATCGAAATTTCATAAGAAATTCGGAACTTCCTTAAAATTCGAATTTTACTAAAAATTGGAAAATTTACAATAAATTTAGAAATCCGAAATTTAAAATTTCACAAAAAATTCGATTTTTTTGTAGAATATCGAAATTTCACTAGAAATCAAAATTTTATTTTAAAATTCACCAATTTTACTAAGAAATTCAAAATTTTATTTAAAATTAATTTTTTTTTTTATTAAAATAGTGATTACACTCGAATTTCGAAATTTCACTAAAAAATTTTAAATTTAAACAGAAATTCACAATATCAAAATTCAAAATTTCACTAAATTTAATACATATTAAAATAAGAAATCGACATTTTACTTGAATCTGAAAATTTGTAGTAAAAAAATCAAAATTTCTCATAAATTCGCTAAAAATTCAAATTTCATGAGAATTCGAAATTTCACTAAAATTAATATTCAAAATGTGTAAATCTTCATTAGATATTCAAAATTTTCAGGAAACTAATTATATAATACATTTATTTTCTAAAAATATGAAATTTCACTCAAAAATTTCTCTAGAAATTCAAAATTTCACTTGAAAATTTCTTTAAAATTCAAAATTCGTCATCTTATTAGATTTGATTAATAGTCTCAAAGGAAAATTTTAAAAAATTTTCCATAAAAAATTTCAATTTATAATACTGATGATAACTAGCATCAGTATTATAAAGATCATCCATCTACTTATTAGTTTTGATTTATATTTACTGTTTACTAGAGTCGTTAATAAATCTATATAACATTTAACTTAAACTAAATTATCAGTAAACTTTGATTTATGAAGAACAAAGAAAAATGTTAATTAAATATAAGTAATGAGACAACAATAGTATTTAAAATAAAACAAGTTGAATAAACACCATTTACACATAGAATTAGGTGCAGAAAAAAGGGGTAAATATTATTTTGTGTACTATTTAACTATTTAAAAAAGGAACACTTGTCTACCAAGTTTTAAAGATTAGCGTCATTTTTCTAAAGTTAGTTTTGTTTAAAGTCTAATAGAAAACCACAAACAACAACTTGACTACCATTTTCAAGTTTAGTAAAACCATAAAAAAACGAAATTTAATATTATAACTAAAAACAATGAGGGAGGAATTAGGTAATCAATAAAATAACAAATTCTAATGTTTTGTTTGTTTTGTGAGTTTAAAGGTCATCATTTTAAAACAACGTTGTATGAATAATGTGGTTGCAATTTAGTTTTATAAAGATATCTTAAACTTTAAATAAAACAATTACAATTGTTTATCACTATAAGAAAGAGAAAAATAAACGCCCTTATTTTTTGTGAAATATTCCACTGTCAATATCAGGGTTTATTATGAAAAATATGTAATTTGTGAACTGCAATACAAAGTATAATATGGTGTTTATTTCAAAAATCAAAGCAACTCTTAATGAGTAATAGAATATGGTAAATATTATTTAAAACAACAACAAATAATAGGGGTGTAGTGTTTAGCGGTTACTAAATTTCCTATAATATGAGCAATTTACTTTATTAAATAGAAATCAAAATACTTAATAACAAATATTTAATTGTTGTTGTTTGCTTTAACTTCCAACGTGTACAAAATATTTACTAAAAACTAAAATTTCATTTGTCGTTATACATATGTATAAAACTGAACTAATATAGTATGTATAATAATTTGTTTATAAACGTTAACAGATAAGAAGAGTCTGTATATAATTGTTAATTTCGAAAAAAAAAGGCTTATTATTCATATAATTTTTTTATTGTTATAGTTGATTGGCATATATCAATGTCGTTTAGTAAATCTGAGCTTAAAATATGCATTTTTTGTTTATAAAAAAAGCAAAAACAACAAAAATTTATAGGGAATTTAATCATCCCGTTTGACGGACGGCCTATTGCAAATAACTTTATCTCAGTTTTAAGCGCGTGGAAAAGAAAACAATATTTTCTTATCACAAATAAATAAAAACTATTTAATTGTTTTAATAAATAAAAAACAATTTGTCTAAAATGTCAACATAAAATTTTAATATGTTTTTTTGTTATTAATAAAAATGCATTTAAATTTTGGTTGAAGAGTCGTCATTCTTATCAAAAGAAAACATTATTATTTTTATCACGAGTATAGTACCATCTATAGTTTAGATTATAAAGTGATCTGACAGACTGATCTTTAGTTCTCACTGACCCAAAGTCTTGACTATATATTGAGCTATAGTATTGATTATAGATTGTTCTATAAGGCTTGACTATTGAATGATCTTTAGCCTTGTCTTTAGTATTGGCTATAGACTGATCTGTAGTACATATTTTAGTCAAATTGAAGACTGATCTATAGTATACTGATCTGCAGTTTATAGTCCAAACTAAATACTGATCTACAGTTAAAACTAAAGTTTAAACGTAAGCCTTGACTGTAGGCTATCTTTAGCCTTGACTATTGACTGATCTACAGCATTGACCATTCTATTGGTTTTGTCTATAATCTGATGTACATATAATCCAACTATGGACTGAACTATAGTCTTGACTATAGACTGAGCTGCAGTCTTGATATAAAGGCTGAATTTTTCCAGATTATGAACTGATCATGGATATCCGATCTATAGTGACAACTTAAGATTGATTTGTAGTTCAAGCTTTAGACTGATCTTCTGTGCTAACTAACGAACGAACGAACGAAAGACGGAACGAACGAAACGAAACGAACGAACGAACGAAACGAACAAGAACGAAACGAACGAACGAACGAACGAACGAACGAACGAACGAAACGAACGAACGAACGAACGAACAACGAACGAACGAACGAACGAACGAACGAACGAACGAACGAACGAACGAACGAACGAACGAAACGAACGAACGAAAACGAACGAACGAACGAACGAACGAACGACGAACGAAGAACGAACGAACGAACGAACGAACGAACGAACGAACGAACGAACGAACGAACGAACGAACACGAACGAACGAACGAAGAACGAACGAACGAACGAACGAACGAACTAACGAACTAACGAACGAACGAAACGAAACGACGAACGAACGAACGAACGAACGAACTAACAAACGAACGAACGAACGAATAACTAAGAACTAACTAACGAAAGAAGGAACGAACGAACTAAAAAGTAACGAAATAAGTAACTAACTAACTAACGAACGAAAGAAGGAAGGAAGGAACGAACGAACGAAAGAAGGAACGAAAGAAGGAACGAACGAAGAACGAAAGAAGGAAGGAACGAACGAACTAACGAAAGAAGAACGAACAAACGAACGAACGAACGAACGAACGAACGAACGAACGAACGAACGAAACGAACGAACGAACGAACGAACGAACGAACGAAGAACGAACGAACGAACGAACGAACGAACGAACAACGAACGAACGAACGAAAGAACGAACGAAGAAACGAACGAAAGAAAACGAACGAACGAACGAACGAACGAACGAACGAACGAACGAAAACGAAACGAACGAACGAACGAACGAAGAACGAACGAACGAACGAACGAACGAACGAACGAACGAACGAACGAACGAAACGAACGAACGAACGAACGAACGAACGAACGAACGAACGAACGAACGAACGAACGAAAACGAACGAACGAACGAACGAACGAACGAACGAAAACGAACGAAAACTAACTAACGAACGAACGAACGAACTAACGAACGAACTAACGAACGAACTAACTAACGAACTAACTAACTAACTAACTAACGAACTAACGAACGAACGAACGAACTAAGAACTAACGAACGAACTAAACTAACTAACGAAAACTAACGACTAACTAACGAACGAACTAACTAACTAACTAACGAAAACTAACTAACTAACTAACTAACTAACTAACTAACTAACTAACTAACTAACTAACTAACTAACTAACTAACTAACTAACTAATACTAACTAACTAACTAACTAACTATCTAACTAGAAACGTAAACATTTATGAAAATTCTACAATATTGATGTAAAAGGTATAGAATTATTTATTTCCTTCAATAAATATACCCGGGGTAAACGAAAGGAAAATTTTTCAGCAAGAGAACCGGGTTCAACAACGAGATCTCTAGTACCAATTAATTATAATAATTTTTATATAGACATTTTTCGATTTTTTATTCTATTTCTATAAACTCAAAAATCCCCCCATTTTAAATAGAATTGTTTCGCATTAATTTCACTCTTAGCTATTTCTTCGTCTTCTTTCCTTTATTAGACTTTAGAAGTGCAAAAGTGATGAAATTACAATTAACTTGATATAAAAGGCATAATAAACAACAATTTTTCAACAGGTAAATTAAATTAATAAATTTCATTTAAAAAAGCAGAAAATATGGCCTAAAAAGTGAATTAAAATAAAACAAAAAAAAAACTGCAACAAAGAAAGAAGAACCAGGTATAAGTAAAAAAATAACTGGAAATTTCGTTTTAACTAGCAAAAAACAAACAACAATACAATAATAATGTTGTTGTTGGGGGGGCTAATGGCAAAAACAAAATTGCTTTATTAAAATAAAACAACAAATACTTAAAGAAGAGAACAACAAAAACATAGAACGCATCAGCTGAGAGCAAATGAAATAGACCCTTTATGTATTTTTTTTTCACCAACTACTGTTTTTTGCTATTTGTTTTTGCTTTTTTGTCTTTGCAAAGCAAAAGCAAAATAAAAAATGACGTCTAAACTTGACCAGAACAAAGCACTTACAAAAAATAGCTTAATTTAATAAAAAAAATTATGGAATATTATTAAAAAATTTAATATATTGTGATATTATTTACCTGTTAGCAAGCAGGCCGTTGATAATATGGCCAAAGTAATTAATTTATTATGAAACATTTTGACCAACAAAATTTAATTCGCAGTATATATTTTCACTTTATTTCTATTTGCTTTACTACAGCAAAATTTCACAGTTTTAAGAGGACGTAAAATTTTCTTTAATTTGTTTTCTGCTTTAATTTAGCGTAAAATTCTAGTAATAAAATAAATTATAAGTTTTTTGCGTTTTTAATAAATTCCAAATAGTTTTTTTTCGCTTCTATTTTCTTTAATATTTTCTCCACAGCACACAAGAAAAACCAAAGAAGACGACGGACGCACTTCACAAACGGCGATGATTATTCGTTTAAATAACAATGAGCAATAAAAAAATTATAAATGATTTGATGAAAAAATGACAAACAAAATTGTAAAAGTGTTGCCAGATGGTTGATTTTGTACAGTAGGGTTTTATTAATGTATTTTCGAACAATCGGCTTTTGAGTTGGAAAAAGTCGAAGTCGTCTAAAATAATTAACAAAAGTCACTATAATGATTATCTTCTAAGGAAACTAGACAGAAGCCAGTACCTCGTTTCTGCATTTTCACATCGAGAAAAATTATCGGAAAAGAAATTTAAATATTTCTTGTTAAATTTTAATGCCCACAATTTAAAAATTAACTGAATAAACCCTGTTAAAAACTAGAAGACTATTTAATAAAATAATAAAATTTAATCGATCCGAGAAAAATACAGAAACGAGGCACAGAAGTCGATATAAAATTGGTTTAAAATCAATTGTACATTTTAAGTAGTTAGTTAGTTAGTTAGTTAGTTAGTTAGTTAGTTAGTTAGTTAGTTAGTTAGTAGTTAGTTAGTTAGTTAGTGTAGTTAGTTAGTAGTTAGTTAGTTAGTTAGTTAGTTAGTTAGTTACTAGTTAGTTAGTTAGTAGTTAGTTAGTTAGTTAGTTAGTTAGTTAGTTAGTTAGTTAGTTAGTTAGTTAGTAGTTAGTTAGTTAGTTAGTTAGTTAGTTAGTAGTTAGTTAGTTAGTTAGTTAGTTAGTAGTTAGTTAGTTAGTTAGTTAGTAGTTAGTTAGTTAGTAGTTAGTTAGTTAGTTAGTTAGTTAGTTAGTTAGTTAGTTAGTTAGTTAGTTAGTTAGTTAGTTAGTTAGTTAGTTAGTTAGTAGTTAGTTAGTTAGTTAGTTAGTTAGTAGTTAGTTAGTTAGTTAGTTAGTTAGTTAGTTAGTTAGTTAGTTAGTTAGTTAGTTAGTTAGTAGTTAGTTAGTTAGTTAGTTAGTTAGTTAGTTAGTTAGTTAGTTAGTAGTTAGTTAGTTAGTAGTTAGTTAGTTAGTTAGTTAGTTAGTTAGTAGTTAGTTAGTTAGTTAGTTAGTTAGTTAGTTAGTTAGTTAGTTAGTTAGTTAGTTAGTTAGTTAGTTGTTAGTTAGTTAGTTAGTTAGTTAGTTAGTTAGTTAGTGTTAGTTAGTTAGTTAGTTAGTTAGTTAGTTAGTTAGTTAGTTAGTTAGTTAGTTAGTTAGTTAGTTAGTTAGTTAGTTAGTTAGTTAGTAGTTAGTTAGTTAGTTAGTTAGTTAGTTAGTTAGTTAGTTAGTAGTTAGTTAGTTAGTTAGTTAGTAGTTAGTAGTTAGTTAGTTAGTTAGTTAGTTAGTTAGTTAGTTAGTTAGTTAGTTAGTTAGTTAGTTAGTAGTTAGTTAGTTAGTTAGTTAGTTAGTTAGTTAGTTAGTTAGTTAGTTAGTAGTTAGTTAGTTAGTTAGTTAGTTAGTTAGTAGTTAGTTAGTTAGTTAGTTAGTTAGTTAGTTAGTTAGTTAGTTAGTTAGTTAGTTAGTTAGTTAGTTAGTTAGTTAGTTAGTTAGTTAGTTAGTAGTTAGTTAGTTAGTAGTTAGTTAGTTAGTTAGTTAGTTAGTTAGTTAGTTAGTTAGTTAGTTAGTAGTTAGTTAGTAGTTAGTTAGTAGTTAGTTAGTTAGTAGTTAGTTAGTTAGTTAGTTAGTTAGTTAGTTAGTTAGTTAGTTAGTTAGTTAGTTAGTTAGTTAGTAGTTAGTTAGTTAGTTAGTTAGTTAGTAGTTAGTTAGTTAGTTAGTTAGTTAGTTAGTTAGTTAGTTAGTTAGTTAGTTAGTTAGTTAGTTAGTTAGTTAGTTAGTTAGTTAGTAGTTAGTTAGTTAGTTTAGTTAGTTAGTTAGTTAGTTAGTTAGTTAGTTAGTTAGTTAGTTAGTTAGTTAGTTAGTTAGTTAGTTAGTTAGTTAGTTAGTTAATAGTTAGTTAGTTAGTAAACCCGAGTCGAAAAAAATAGTTCAATTGTACCAAAATCGTCATATGCAGTTATAAAGGGTAGCCAGATGGTAATTATTTTACGGTTAAAGAAATCAACCGCTGTTAGAACAAACTAAAAATGCAACTGTGTGATAAAATACCGTTATGAGATAATAATAAATGGAGTTGTTATGTTTAATACTACTTGTTTAAATTTGATTCTTAAACGTTTGTAGTAACTTATGATTTTTGTTTACTTTTTGAAGTTTATGTTTTAAATTATTATTATTCGATTGTTAATTTTTCATTGCTGTATATCTAAATTTAAATAAAGAAATACGTTATTTTTAAAAAACACAATATTGGTGTCAGAAGTGGGATATAATGAGTATGTCCCAAGAGCAACTATCGAATGTTATGGAATTACTGGCAGGAGCAATTCGCTCTGCAGTTGCAGATGTGGCGCAGACTGCATCCATGGGTTTTTCGTCGCCTTCATCTTCTGCAGAATTGAATTCAAAACCACCACAATTTTCAATGGTCGAATATAAACAAGAAGATGGAGGATCAGTTTCTGATTATTTTACTAGGTTCGACTGGGCGTTGCAGTTGTCGAGAGTTGCAGAAACTGAGTATGCAAATTACGCACGTGTGCATATGGGCACACAACTGAATACAGCTTTAAAAATATTAACAAGTCCGAGATCGCCAGGTGAATTAAATTATGCTGAAATCAAAGATATTCTGATTCGTCATTTTGATGGAAAGAAAAATAAATATGCAGAAAGCGTGAAATTTAGACAAATGAAACAAGAACCGGGAGAATCAGTAGCAAAATTTAGTCTTCGATTGAAAAATGGAGCAGTTTTCTGCGAGTACGGCCAATTTTTAGATAGGATGCTAATTGAGCAGCTTTTAATGGGGCTAGAATCTGCAACTATTTGTGATGAACTGATTGCAAAACAACCACAGAGCTTTAGTGAAGCATACGAGATAGCTTATGCTAGAGAACTAACTCATCATGCAACAAAAGAAGTTAACTCCAGCAATGAGCCTTTGCAACCGGAACAAACATTCAAGTTAGGTTTTGCTCCAGTTAAAACCAAAAATAAAAATAGTAAATCTGATGCTGTATTTCCAAATAAAGGTAAATGTTACGGGTGTAATGGGAATCACACGAGAAACAACTGTAAATTTAAGAGTGCGAAATGCTTCGCTTGTGGTAAGATCGGTCATATTTCTAAGGTATGTAAAAGTAAAACTGGTCAAGTAACGATGGAACAGGACGAAGAAAACGATTCTGTTGAGCAATTGCGTTTTATAAATAAAATTAAATTTTCAAAACCGTATGAAAAGAAAATGATATTTGTGAGTATCGATGGTAGGAAATTGGAAATGGAGCTTGATACTGGTGCTCCTTGTAGTATAATTAGCAAGAAACGCTTACGTGCTATCAAACCCTATTACACTTTACATAAATCTGACAGAAAATTTGCTAGCTATACAGGTCACTCAATAAATTGTATTGGCAGAGTTGTAGTAAATGTGACTTTGGGAAAAACTTCTCGTGTCTTGAATTTATATGTTGTAGAAGATGATTTAGACACTTTGTGCGGCCGTGAATGGATAAGTCATTTTGCTCATGATATTAATTTTTCAGATCTATTCGCATCTACACCGCCAAATAATAACTCTCCAAACGATAGCTTTAGTTTAAACACTATTACTTCCGATGTATCGATATTAAATTCTATTGAAAAAAATCAACTACAACAATTGTAGATAAATTTGATGATGTATTTGGAAGTTCAGCTGGAAAGCTTAAATGTCCTCCTATAAAGATTCATATGAAGCCGAATGCTAGACCCATATTCGCTAGACCAAGAGAAGTTCCTTTAGCTTTAAGAGAAGCATATGCCAAGGAAATTGATGCTAAAATTGCTGCCGGTTATTATAAAAAAGTCGAATTCTCAGAATGGGCTTCCACGACCCATGTAGTAACTAAAAAAAATGGAGCTATACGTATTACTGGAAACTATAAACCTACGGTCAACCCTCAAATGATTATCGATGAGCATCCTATTCCAAAACCAGAAGATTTATTCAACAGAATTAAGGGTGCTACAATGTTTGCTCATCTAGATGTTACCGACGCATATACGCATTTGCCAATAGATGAAGAGTTTGGACATGTTCTTACCTTAAATACTATTACTCATGGCCTTATACAACCCACTCGTGCAGTCTATGGGGCTGCAAATATTCCAGCAATATGGCAGCGAAAAATGGAAGAAGTTTTAAAAGGATTACCTAATTGTCTTAATTTCTTCGATGATATACTATTATTTGCAAAAGATTTTAATGAATTACAACAAATTTTAGATTTGACTTTGGCCCGAATTAGACATTGTGGTCTTAAATTAAACAAATCGAAGTGTGTTTTTGCAGCAACGTCAGTGGAATTTTTAGGGCATTTAATTGATGCCAAGGGTATACATAAGTCAAATAAGCATATTGAATCTGTATTGAACGCACCGAAACCAAACTCCTTAGAAGACTTGCAGCTATTTCTAGGTAAAGCCTCATACTATAGTGCCTTTATTCCGGATCTAGCAACCCGTGAGAGGCCATTACGAGATATTCTAAAATCAAAGGTATTTTCATGGAATTTAATCGCGGATGCTGCTTACAACGATATTAAGAAAATTTTAGTATCTCCACAAGTTTTAATATCATATGATCCAAAACTACCATTATTGTTGGCAACGGATGCTAGTAAAACTGGCTTGGGCGCGGTATTGTCTCACCGTTTACCTAATGGCGAAGAACGACCTATAGCATACGCAAGTAGAACAATGAGTGTGACAGAACAACGTTACTCTCAAATAGATAAAGAGGCTTTGGCCATAGTATGGGCCGTTCAAAATTCTTTAAATATTTATATGCACGGCATTGGACATTAATAACCGATCACAAGCCACTTACTCAGATTTTGCACCCTAGTAAATCGCTTCCAGTTCTTTGTATTTCTCGTATGGCAAACTATGCCGATTTTTTAAGTAACTTTGACTTCGAGATAATATATAAACCATCCAAAGAGAATATTAATGCAGATTACATGTCACGTATTGTTCCAGATAATTCAGTAAAGTCACAATGCAACGAAAATTATGTAATTACTGAATACGACGAGTTTGATACTTTTATTTTTCGACAAATTAACCAGTTACCCGTTACAGCTGAAAAAATTGCCAATGAAACCCGTAAAGATTCAGTACTTGGAAAAATAGTTGCAATATTAGAGAAAGGACATTCGTTGGCAAAATATGGTTATACTGCACCAGAATCGAATATAGACTCTCAGGTAATTGCTTAATATTCGAACACAGAGTTGTAATTCCACAAAAGTTTCGAAAAGACATTCTTCAAAATCTACACGCAGCTCATTTAGGGATGGTAAAAATGAAAGGTATTGCTCGTTCCTTTATGTATTGGCCAAAAATCGATGCAGATATTGAAGCAGTGGCAAAAGACTGCAACGATTGTGCAAGAGTAGCAAATAAACCTAAGAAGTATACAGATCATCACTGGGAATATCCCAAAGGGCCTTGGGAACGAGTGCATATAGATTATGCTGGCCCTTTCGAGGGTATGATGTTACTAATTATTACAGATGCCTATAGCAAATGGCTGGATGTGAAAATAACCAAATCTATAACAGCTGAGGCAACAATTGCATTAGTCGATGAAGTTTTTGCAAATTACGGTGTTCCAGCGATGGTAGTATCCGATAATGGTACAAATTTCTCATCAGAAGAGTTTAACAAATACTTGACGGCTGTGGGAGTCAGATATCATAAATACACTGCACCTTATCATCCCTCTACTAACGGCCAAGCTGAACGTAGCGTTCAAACAGTAAAAAACGCATTAAAAGCTATGTGTACATCAAAACAAACATTACAACAAAATCTCAACGAGTTTTTAAGGCAGTATAAGAATGCACCTCATTCAACAACTGGAGTATCTCCAGCACAACTTTTTCTAGGCCGTCAAATTCGCACCCGTCTTGATTTAGTACATCCAGAAAATGTTTCTTCTAAAATAACAAATAAACAATTTTTGAAACAACATGAGCAATTTAGAGAGTTTCAAGTGGGTGACAATATATATTTTTTATCCGGTAATCAAAAGGAAAGCAAATGGATACCAGGTAAATAAATAGGCGTTTAGGCGATATTCATTACGAAATTCTTTATGAAAATAAGTATGTACGAAGACATATTGATCAAATTCGTGGTGCTACTCAAGGTGTACAAAAAGATGTGGTAAATGGAAACCTGAGTTATGGAAACAGAAGATCTGAGGAAAACAGGTCTTATAGGAGTATTATATATCCAGAAAATATGAATGATAATGTTTTAGTCCCCAGACATCCCGATCCTAATCTTCAGCATCCTGAAATAAATTCAAGTTCTCCTAATAATGCAAGAGATCCAGTAAATGAAGATAATGTTGTCCGCTCTCCTGTTCAGGAAAAGGACACAGATGATGAATTTGAAACACCACAAGCTGGTCAAAATCAAAACCACCCGCAAACACCACATTACAAAACAGCGCAAGCGCGACGAGAAGAAACCAGTGAACAGTTAAATATAGAGAATTCACATTTACCAAGTGATCAGCATCTACGACGATCAAAAAGGATTCCAAAACCAAGAGTTTTATTTTCACCTGACAATTCCTAAAGGAAGAGATAAATGTTATGTTTAATACTACTTGTTTAAATTTGATTCTTAAACGTTTGTAGTAACTTATGATTTTTGTTTACTTTTTGAAGTTTATGTTTTAAATTATTATTATTCGATTGTTAATTTTTCATTGCTGTATATCTAAATTTAAATAAAGAAATACGTTATTTTTAAAAACACAATAGGAGTAAATAACAAAACAAAAAAAAAAAAAAATAATTTCATATGATAAATTTTGTGGCGGAAATTAAGCAGGGATGGGAAAATAAAAAAATAATTTCAAAACTGTGATGTTATTTCTTGTTCTGGTGCCAGGGACTAATTTTTTGGTGTTTTTTTCTTCCTTTAACCGGCCACTTTTTGAATTTTCAATAACATTGAACTTAGAGACAAGAAAATAAGAGTAAATGAGAATCTATATGAAGGGTCTTTTTGAAGCTTGAAGCATATTATTTGACATATACTATTTTTGAATATCGTCATACTGATTAAAGGAATATCTATAAAAGGGAAGTTCTGGTCCTTTTTTCTTTATTCAGAAACGTAAAAAAAAACACTGATGGAATAAAAATTTATAAGAGTAAAGTTTCTGGTACTTTTTTGTTCTTCAACTGGTACTTTTTGGTTATTCTGCAATATCGAACCTAGAAATATAAAATCAGGAGTAGTGTTTATTAAACCGGTTAACCGGTTAACCGAAAAACCGGTTTTTTTTGCATATTTCGGTTTTTCGCAAACCGGTTTTTTTAAAACATTGGTTTCGGTTAACCGGGTTATCCGGTTTTTTTCACTCGGTTAACCGGTTTTTAATATTGTAAAATATCGCTAAATTGATTTTTGTTTCTATTTGTATTTGTCCGTTTTTTTAAACTTTTAACGTATCTCTTTCCGTTTGTTATCATATCGCTGTGAATTGCTTTCTTATGTTTATTTCGTAAAGTATATTTAACGAGATTAACTAAATAACAGCTGTTAAGTTTTTTGTATATGAGTTTCAATAAAATCTTCATATGAAAAAAATTACAAGCTAGGCTACTAACTACACCTTGTTAAATTCATGGGTTTGTTTTGATTATTTGTTTCTCTGACACTTTTTACGTGAAACAAAATAAATATTTACGTCGAATCAAAGGGAAAAAAGATTGAATGTTTATTTAAAAAGATATTAATTAAAAAAGACAATTATAAACAAAAATAAAACTAAAGTGATCGTTTATGTTTATTTATTTAAAAAGTGAGTGAATAGTTAAATTTAAATATAGTCTGAGAATTAATATTCTTGGTTTTTGCTTACAGAAATGAGTTCGAAAGTTTGGAAATATTATAAAAAGAAAATGAGAAGGCTCATTGTACTATTTGTCCACAAATTCTTGCTTGTAAGGGGTCTTCCACCTCGTCGCTTAAAAGTCATTTAATTCGAAAACATCAAATAGACTTAAACGATAAAAAAACTAGTGAACAAAACATGTCTGTGGAGGAAGACAAGCCATCTTCATCTCAAGCTGGAGTTAAAAAATATTTTAATAAAGTCAACAGTAATCTATCTCTGGATGAAATATTATCTCGAGCAGTTGCAGAGGATGGATTTTCTATTAATTCAGTGTGTAAATCAAAACTATTAAAATCTTATTTAAAATCTTTAAAAATGGAAATGCCTAGCCAAATGACAGCCTGGAAGGAACAAATTTATTCCTTTTACGAGCACAAAAAATTGAGTACATTAATATTTTGAAAAAATTTTAATTGAAGGTGGTAAATTTTCTATTATGTCGACGAATGGGTTGATGTGTCCGCTTATAAATATATAAACGTTAGTGTCCGCGGTTACAATCCTAATTTTCAAACAGCTTGGAAGTTTTTAATTTAGGATTACAACAAATTACAACCAAAGGCACTGCAGAAAATATTGAAAGTGCATTAAAGAAAAACTTACGGAATTTAAAATAAATTTGGACACTGACGTAGTGGCATCCACTCACGACGGAGCAGCGGTTATGAAAAAATATGGGGAATCTATATCCCCCGATAAGTCAACTCTGCTATAACCACAGCATTCATTTATGCGTAGTAGATAGTTTTTATAAACAATCAAATAAAGTTGATTTACATGACACTAGTTGGTCTGATATGGAAAGTGAATATTCCGATTCTGAAGATTCCGTCGATATTAATAGTATTCAAATTGAACTTTTGCCGTCAATTCTAACAACGGTTTCTAAAGTTAGAAAGGTTGTAAAAATGTTTAAAAGATCTCAAGATAAACAACAAAAACTTCAAAGTTATGTGACTGAACAGGAGGGCCATCAAATTCACCTAAAATTAGACGTTAAGCACCGTTGGAATTCGCTTTCTCAAATGATTGGTATATTTTTAAAGCTTAAAATTTGTATTAACCATACTTTACTTGATTTAAATTTAGAAACCTTTTCTGAAGCAGAGTTTAAAGTATTAGAAAGTGTTTTCAAAGACTTGGAACCGCTTTGTATTTCAGTTAATAAATTGTCAAGTGATTCAGTGACACTTTTAGAAGCCGATGCAATATTAAAATTCGTACTAAGTGCTGTTGGCAAATCAAACACAATTTTTTCAAAAACACTTCATTCGTGTCTTCATGACAGAATTTTCCAGAGAAGAAACATAATACTAAATACTCTAATATTGTATCTTCATAATGGATATATGCCAAAAACATGTAAATATTTAAATATTCAACAAAGTCTGCAGCTATAGATTTGGCTGGTAAATTATATAATAGGCTATTTTCTGAATCAATACCAGATAATATCATTCTTAATAATACATCAGACTCTGAGTGTGTTGAAATTTCAACTTCAAGTAGTTTAGAAGAACAACTTAATATAACTTTAAAATCTATTCAAAATCCCATTTTCAAACACCAAACTGTTAAGAATAATAATCTAACGGATGATTTTGATTATTTAGAAAAATTTAAAAAGAGAAGTACTAATTTAAATTTACTTTATAATTCACTTCTTACTATAAACCCAACTTCAACAATTAGTGAAAGAGTTTTTTCAGTTTCATCTTCTATTAAAACAAAAATTAAAAATAGAATGTCTCCAAAGCATTTAAATTGCATTCTATTTTTAAAATACTATTTTAAGAAACATATATAAAATAAGAAACATCTTATATATCTTTTTAAAAATATTTTTGCTCTCTTTAAAAAAAAGTACAAATTATTTTTAACTCTGTTATTTTTTTAAATAATGAATTTTTTAAGTTTGTTCTTATTATTATTTCAAATTGATATGTAAAACTTAGGCCTTATTGTTATTTTTTATTAATTAATTTTATTTTTTCAATAAAAATGAAATTTTAAGTTATTGTTTAAAATAATTGTTTTTACTTCGGTTAACCGGTTTAACCGGTTTTTTCACATGCGGTTAACCGAAAAACCGGGTTTTTAAAAAGGACCCATTTTCGGTTAACCGACAAACCGGTTTTTTAAATAGTCGGTTTTTTATAAACACTAATCAGGAGTGAATGTTTTTGGTACTTTTTTTTAAATCTTACTTGTTTTATATTAAAACCTTTTGAAAAAAAACCAAGAATTTTTGTTTTTTTTTTTTTTTTTGTTTTTATTTGGAATTACTTAATTCCATATCAACATTATTACTTTTTTTATTTTGTTTTTATTGAATTCAGTAAAATTTTTTCTCTGTTGGTTTATTATTTAAACGATTTACTTCATTTATTATTTTTTATTTTTATTATTTTGTTTTCATTAATTGTTTATGTATTTTTTGTTGTTGTTATTTTTACTTTAATAAATGGTTGTTGTTGTTTACCTTTATGTTATTTTTTTAAATATATTATTTAATTTTTTTTCTTGTTTTGTTGGTTTTGTTTTAAATTTAAACTTAAATTTTACAAAAAGCAGTGTTTGTTGTTTTTTGTTTATATATACCATGATTTTTTGTTTGTTTTTTTTTTTTACTGAATGATGTTAAATTTGTTGGTTTTTTTTTTCTTTAATATTAAATCTAAATTAAAGCAATATTTTTTGTTTTTTTAATTTTAATACTAAAAGAAAATGTATGTAAACGAGACGAAACTTAACAAAAATTTGTTTAATATTTTCTTTTTTTTTTTAATAATAATAATGAAGAAAAATATTTTTTTACCTTTTTTTTACTAAAGTTTTAAATTTAAATTATGATTTTTTTGTTGGTTTTTTGCTAATTTAAATGTTATTATATATATTTTTTTTGTTTTTTATTAATTTAAGTTTTTTTTTATTTATTTAAAAACTAAAATAGTTTTACATTGAAGCTTAATGAATTGTTTTTTGGGGGATTTTTTTTAGCAAAGTGGTTTTACACAAGATTTTTTTATTAATTTATTATTAATTTTTCTTTTTGTTTTGTTTTTAACTAGCTTATTTAAACATTTTTTTTTATATTTATGCTTCACACTGACAAAAAGGGCAATTTTTTATATGTATATATGAACAATGTAGTTTTTTTGTTTTAATTTATTTTTTTTTTTTTAAGAGGAGTTTTTTTATTTATAATATAGAGCTCTGTTTGTTTAAACCCAAAAACTTTAAAAATTAAGAAATTTTTTTTAAATGGGAATTCTGAAATTTTGTTTTAAGTTTTAAAAGTATTTAAAAGTTTTTTTGGTTTTAGTTTTATGTGTATTAGGTGTGTAAGTACTTAAAGCCTAAATTTTAGCTTAAAATTAATTTTTTTTTCATTAATCTTAATATTTTATTATTACGCTAACAGTTAGCACTGCTTTTTTTGGGGGTTATGTTTTATGAAAAGTAACCAAAAAGAAAATAATATAATTGTTGTTTTTTATTAAATGTTAAGAATATTTGAAATATTAACTTTTTTTATTAAGTTATTTTCTCTTTATTAAAAAATTTGTTGCTGCTGTGTTGCTGTTTTATTATATTTTACTCTCCTTGCTGGTGTTAGTTTAAACAATATTTCTACTTAGTTGTTGTTGTTGTTTTTTTATAATTTATTGAAAGTTTCCATATGGCTTTTTCTTTGTTCATTTGTGTATTTATATGTGTGTGTGTTTTTGTTTTAATAATTTTATTTTGTTTTACATTTTTATATAATTAATATTTTTATATTTTGCATAACACTCAAAAAAATTTATTTTTACATACATTTTTATTTGTGTGTAAAAAATGGCAGTTATTTGAATATACATTTTTTATATATATATATTTCCATTTTTATGTTTAAATACTTTCATCTTTCTGGGGGAAAAAAACTTTCAAATTAATTGTGCTTTTTTAGTATTTTTTTCTTTTAAACAGCAACACAACTTTTACAGAGCCCTTTAGGTTTTTTTCGAATTTCTTTTTATTATTTCCGATGTCAATGTTAAATTTCTTAAAATGTTCGTGTTTTTATAAAATTGCTAATTTAGGTTTGTCATTGGTGGGACAAGATGTTAAGACAATTTTATTTTTCAGAAAAGTAAAAGTTTTACAAAATTGACCTTTTGTTTATAAAAAAATAAACCCGCTATTAATTTTTGTTCATAAATTGAAAACTGCAGTTTTCCATCATAGCTGTCCATTTCTACTCAGAAACTATAAATAATTTAAAAAGCACTCGATTCTAGAACAGTTTCTGTTATCTGTAAAGCAGCAGCCCTTAAACTTAGTTTAGAAACCCTTAAATCGTGCTCAATAAAGGATTTCTTACTTAAAAAACGGGATCTGTCATTCGATCCTGAAAAAACCGGCTATTAAATCTTGTTCTCAATAAACTATAAGTTTTATCGACGAATCTACAAAAGGTTCCTTTTTGTTATAATGAATCGAATACTGAATCGACGATACTGTATTTATTTAAATTTAAATTGCACGGAGTTTTGGATCGTTAAAAAAAGGAACCTGACATTTGATTTTGTTAAGAAACTCCTCAACTGCAAGCAGTTTGCATTGTGTTTCCAGAAAACACTCTGGCTATTAAATTTTGTTCTCAATAAACTATAAGAAGTTAGAGGATTTCTATTTGTTCACACTATTGTATTTAGTTACCTTTAAACCGCACAGAGTTTTAGGTCGAGTTATTTAATGGAATATTAAGTAAAATTGCAAGTATTGAATCCAGAAAAAAATGAACTTGCAAATCAGTTTGTTTTCGAAAACTATCGGTTTACTGAAAATGAAAAACTATCGGTTTCCTGATTCTGGAGACATTCAATTAGAATAGAATATATGAAGTGTATAAACTTAGTCCAATCTATAGCCTAGTTTATAGTCAAGTCTATAGTTTAGTCCATAGCATAGTCTATATTTTAGTTTGTAGTCAAGTCTATAGACTAGTCTATAGACCTGTCTATAAACTAATCTATAGTCTAGTCATTAGCCTAGTTTATAGTATAGTCTATGGTATAATATATAGTCTAGTCAATAGTCTAGTTTAGTCTATTACGTAGTCTATAGTTTAGTCTATAGCTTAGTCTATAGCCTAGTCTATAGCCTAGTATATAGTTTACTCTGTAGTGTAGTATATAGTTTCTTCTATAGTCTAGCCTATATGTAGTCTAATCTCTAGTCTATAGTCTTGTTTATAGTCTAGTCTATATTTTAGTCTATAGTCTAGTCTACAGTTTAGTCTATAGTATAGTCTATAGTAGGTTAAGTATAGTCTATAATACAACCTATAGTCTAGTTTATAATATAGCCTGTAGTCTAGTGTATAGTCTAGTCTATAGTATAGTCTATAGTCTAGTCTATTGTTTAGCCTATAGTCTATTCTGTAGTATAGTCTTTAGTATGTATATAGTATAGTCTATAGTATAGTCTATAGTCTAGTTAAGTTTAGTCTATAGCTTAGTCTATAGTTTAGTTTTATAGCCGAGTCTATAGTTTAGTCTATAGTCTAGCCTATATGTAGTCTAATCTCTAGTCTAGTCTATAGTCTAGTGAATAGTCTAGTCAATAGTCTAGTCAATAGTCTAGTTTATAGTCTATAGTCTAGTCTATAGTCTAGTCAATAGTCTAGTCTATAGTCTAGTCTATAGTCTAGTTTATAGTCTAGTCTATAGTTTAGTCTATAGTCTAGTCTATAGTCTAGTCTTTAGTCTAGTCTTTAGTTTAGTCTATAATAGAATATATAGTCAAGTCTATAATATAATCTATAGTTCAGTCTATTGTCTAGTCTATAGTCTAGTCAAGTCTGTGGTCTAGTCAATATTCTAGTCTAGAAAATTTCAGGTTCTTTTTAGGAAAGAGGTCAATTTTGTTCATTAAACTTTTAAAAATTTTTTATATAAAAAATCTTTGCTTCCGAAAAGTTTTAATTAACTTTTTTACTTCAAATTTTATGAAAATATTTTCTAGAATTTTTGAAAATTTAATTTAAAATCCCTTTAAAATCTTATTTAGAGCAGTGTGTTTGATTTGTTTTCAAAAATACAGTTTTCAAAAAATGACAAATACAATGTTTTGTTTGTTTTTTTTATAGGTTTATTGTTGTTATTATTGTTTTTTTAGGTTTAATTTATTAATAATATTTGTTTTAGCAGTTTTTAATTAATCATTTATACTAATTAAGTTTTTTTTGTTCATTTAATACACTAAAGGTTAATGGAGGGAAACGGGAGGAGTAGGAGTTTGTAACAACAATAATATAATGAAATAAAAACATAAAGTGACAGTTAAAGGGTTAAAAAAAATAAGATGAAAAATGCCAAAAATATATAATTCTTGAATAGAGTTTTTTTGTTTAAAGTTATGTGTAGTAGTAGTGGTGGGTGTAATTTTATACTTTCATTTATTTATTATTGGTTTTTTCTTTATTAATCTTTTTTTTTGAGTGTACAAAGCTGTTTGTTAAGCAGAGTTGCATTTTGTGTGGAAAATAATGAAAAAGTAAACAAACAGAGTGTTTCATAAATGATATAAATGTTAAATTATATGTAAATTATTAAACGGTTTTCGGTTTTGTTTTTAATAATGTTATTTCTTCCTCTTGTTTTTTTGTAAGTTGTGTGTGTGTATATATTTGTCTCTGTTATTATTTTTTTTTTAGTTTTTCTTTACTTAAATTTCTGTTTAATTTTCTTACTTATTTTAGTTTTTTTTTTGTTTTTCTTTTTAAATTTAAATATTTTTTTTTAAGTTTTAAGTAAAGAGGATTAGTTTTGCTTTTTTATTTTATTTTTGTTTTTATAGCATTATTCTCTAGACTCCTTAGCTTGTTTTTCTTTTTTTGGTTTTTATTATATTATTTACTTGAAAATTTCCTAAATAATGCTTTAAATATTTAAAAATCTACAATATTTTATAAATTTTTATTTATTAAGTAATTAGTTTTTTTTTCTTTTTGGTTTTACTTAAATGGGATTTTCTGTTTTGTTTTTTGCTTAAATTTATAACAAATTTAAACAAATAAATCTGGTTTTAATTGTTTTTTTTTTAAATTTCTTTTTTCAATAAAATATTTACTAAACAGCATTGTTGTTTTTATTATTTTTAATAAATGTGTTTTGAAAAATATGTGTTTTTTAATCAAGTGGGAATTTTTCCATAATTTAAAAAATAAAACTTAAAATTTTTAACTTTCATAACAGAGAGCTTTAGATAGAGAGAGAGAGTTAGAGAGAGAGTGTGTTGTGTTTTACCAATTTTTTAAATATTTTATTAAATAATTTTTGTTTTTTAAGTACACAGTTGTTAAATTTTTGGTTTAAACATTTTTCGCTGTGCTATTTTTCGTTATTAACTTTTTTTCTAAAATTTTCATTTCTCTTTACAAAAACTTAAAAATTGTTAAATATAAAACAAATTTGTTCAAAGCAAATTTTACAAAACTATAATAACAGTGTTTGTTTTAAAAATTCAGCCAATGTTGTCAACAAATGTTGTAAAAAATCCTTAAAAACCGTTTTCAAAAAAATTATTAAATTGTGTTGTCTGTTGTTGTTGTTGTCTCCAAAAACTATGTTTTATTCTAATTCTGTTTTTTTTTTACTATTTTTATATATATTTTTTATAATTTTTTCATTTAGTTTATTTTGCATCTTTGGTTTTTGCTGTAATTTGTTTTTTTTTAATATTTCGTTGCATTATTTATTTTTTTGTTATTGAAATAATAATGCCTTGCGATTTTTTGTTATTTTAGAATTGTTTTTTTTTTCTTACAGTTTTAAGTTTTTTTTATTATTTGCTGTTTAATTCTTACTAATTTTTATTTTATTTTAATTAAAACTTTCCTTATTTGTTGCTGTTACTGCTGCTGTTGTTG